>NW_023303973.1:0-54029 GCF_011077185.1 Oxyura jamaicensis
TTTTTTTTTTTTTTTTTTTTTTTTTTTTTTGTATGTTGTGCATTGATGAAATCCAAGGTTTCACGGAGGATTGTAGAAGCTAGAGCGAAGCATTTGCTGTTTCATTGTAAACTAATTGAATTTTAGTTCTGTTGTAAACCAGTGCCTACTTAATGGAGTTGTGTTTGTAACTTCATCAAACTAACAAGGAATCAAATGAAACAAAGTAAAAATAGTCTTTGTGAGGGACTAGAAGTGTTTCTACTCACCTTATGCAGTGATTGGCAGGCACCAACATCAGCACATAGACTCCAAATCTTCTGGGAAGTGCATTGTACGTTTCTGTCTGCCTCAAACCACAAAAAAAAAAAAAAAAAAAAAAAAAAAGTTCCTTTTCTATTGTAAAGTAGTGTTATATATTGAAACAAACTGAATCTTGAGTTTACTTTGAGTTTCAGGAAAAAATCAGGGAAAGACTGCAGTCTTGATGATCCAATGTACATTCAGCAGTTATATGCCAATTAAATAACCCAGGAATAAAAACTGTTACTTTTAGGACTTGCATATGGGTAGTAGCAAGAGATACATTGGTAAAACAGGAATAATTGAATGTCTCTGCATTTCCACCTGCTTAGCATAAGGCAGAAGGTCTTTTCTGATCAAAAAGTTGTCTAGGAGTCTGACATATGTGGTAGTTAATTACAATCAGAAACATGAAACACATAACTATTAACTGCTTTCTCACACCTCTGACAAAGGTTACTGTTCCCACAAAAAGACAGCTGAACAGCTCATAAAGAACAACTTCCTGAAATCCCAGCAGATTTGCACTATAACACCAGACTTCTGTAAACTTCTGTGACTCAGAAGCTACTTTACAACCTGTTTGGTCATCTTGTCTGCCTGCACAGCAACCCCTGTCAGAGGTGGAAAACACTTCAGACATCTTTTTCTAGCTTCCTTTCCCACCAGAGTCAGAATTTGGTACACATTTAGACAAAAATGGGCTACAGTGGGTCAGCAGCAGCAATGGCATCTGTGTAGATAAACCCCGAATTCTTTCTTGTGACTGGCATCAGAAAAAGGAAGAATAGCCTAAGAAGCTGTTGAAATGATTTAGTAGTCATTTACATACCATGTCTATAACCAAAACTCAAGTACTATCATTAGTTTTAATTATTCAAAGACTGGAGTACCATTAAATATATCCTAAATTCTGTACATCTATACACAACAACATTTTGAAAATGTGGTAATTTGTATAGAAGACCAGCAATGAAAAAGAAAATTGGTTAAATGTGACAGAACACTAATATTGATGTATGCCCTACTTTGTTTATTTTCTTCAGTTTACAAGCACTGAGGAAGGAAAAGTCTCGAGATGCTGCTCGATCTCGCCGGGGAAAGGAGAATTTTGAATTCTATGAGTTGGCAAAGTTGTTGCCGCTGCCTGCAGCCATTACCAGCCAGCTTGACAAGGCATCCATCATCCGACTCACAATTAGCTATCTGAAAATGAGGGACTTTGCTAATCAAGGCGATCCTCCATGGAACCTGAGAATGGAAGGACCTCCACCTAATACATCAGTAAAAGGTATGCTTTAAATGTGTTGTATTGTATCAAATATGGCAGCCTTTAGTAACCTCTAAATTGAAATTTTTACCATCATCCTTTCTTCTTTCCCTGCATATCAAATCCTTTAAAGGGATACAAATGTGGAAATCTGAGGTCTGCATGAGAAAGACACCATGTGAAGGTGAAATAAACCTCTTATTTTATATACTTTTATTTAACAACAAACCTGTTGATATAAGTATTACAGCTCTAAGTTTTCTGGGTAAAAGATTAAAACATTCAAAGTTATTTAGCAATGATTGTGTTACTTTTCCTATTCTAATATTCTATGAAAGGATGCATTTGAGAGGAACATGGTGTTATTCCTTGATTTGAGAACGCAGTCTCTTAATTCTGTCACTAAAACTTAAAGGCAGAATCATGTTGTCTCCCTGTTCACGAACATAACATCCAAATTTTTAAATATTCAGATCAGAGACCAGGATTTTATTCATCATCATTTAATGTGTATAGAAATTATTTTTGACGTTTGAGCCTGTATGCATTTATCAAGACTTCAGCCAAAATATGATATTTTCAATATTAAACACCCTCTTTTCATGCTTAAACAAGCTATTGAGCCATAAATGTTTTAGACATGAGTCGCCATAGAAGTCTGTTAATAGAAGAATCGGAGATTTGTTTTTAGAGGCTGTATGCGTGTTGGTCCTGACTAGTGTTTCCAGTAACTTGTATAAACTGAACCTTTTGTGTAGTTTTTTATTCATGCTATGTATATAGAAGAGTGTGGTCTTGCTGTCTGATAAGTATTTTAAACTAGTGTGAGAGAACCTTATTAAACTACAACTGTCCATGAAGGGTTACTGGCACTGGCAGTGAAAAGAGCTTTTACTTACTCTTCTATTTAAAGGAAGCAAGATTAGTTAAGCAAAGTTATAATTTTCAGTGGATGGAGGGCAGTAGACAGGGAGGGCAACAACCAAAGGACTTTGAGGCTGATGATTTAGTAGCTGGACGTATTTGCGTCACTTCATATATTTCATTTATATTATCTGCCATGCCATATATAATTTTCATGAAGAAAAAAGGTAATAATTACATCATTCAGAGCACAAGTACAACATGGTTCATCAGACTTCTGATATAATGTGCAAATATTTCCCATTTTTTGAGGATGAAACTTTGCTCTCAGGTAATTAAACAATGTTTCAAGATGAGTATAAAGTAGATTCCTTGCTGTAGGATCTATGATCTGTCTGTAAAAATAAATAATTCCTTCCCAAATTCCTGTAGCTAACTGACACACAGAGCTTCTACAAGCTTCCCTGTGTTACAGAAAGTCCGATGTCTGCAGGTTTCTGTGCATATTTTCAGAGTATCTGGGATATGTTTTTCATTATCCTCTTGTGGAATAAGATGTGATATTATAAAATCATATAATATATGAATACTGAAGCTTCCTTTTGGGCAAAGATTGTAATGAAGGAAAGATTTCAAAATGAGAATGAAACCTTATTCTTAGATAAAAGCATAAATAGTCCAGTCTAGATTAACATGTTTTTCCCTATAAAAAAGCTAGGTAAACAGTTAATGCTTTTCTACCTGTTGATGATATGGGTCCCATTCCTCTAGGCATAAGGGCTGTTGGGGGGGATAAAAAAGGATTTTTACTTTTTGTTCTATTTGAATAGAATGTTTTTAGAGCTGGTAAGGATTTTACTTTTTGTCAGCTAATTGAAATAATTATTACTAATTCCATGGTATAAGAACTCACTGTAAGCAGGCTTAACTGTACAGTACATGTATACTTTATTACTTCACCAGTTCTCTTTACACAGAAAACCTGTTCACAGATTCTGATCAAACTTTTGTGAAATTATCACAAAAGAAATTCAATTTTGTTTATTAAGGTTGCTTTTTGCTGACCTTAAAGAAGTTCATATTGATAAACTCATATAAATAGCTTGCAGCTTCATATGAAATACAGTTGATAATTCTACAATAATACACTGGACATTATACTTTGTGCAAGTCCAAGCAATCTCCTGAATAGACTCAAAGGTATTTGGAAAATTGTATGAGAATTTCAAAGCTTAGTTTTAAATTTGTTCCCAAGTACTGTACAGCAATTTCATCATTTTAATTGAGTATTTCAGGAAGGTCCTTTACTCTGCCCTGTATTTATCACAGCTTTTCTTAGAAGTCTATAAAGGCTGATGAGTACATTCTCTTATGTCTATTGTATAGTGATCACTACAAGTTTTGCTTGCAAATGAACACTCAGGTGACTTGATATAATACTTTCAGAGTCAATTACTTCATGGAAATATCTTGAGCAGTTGGGAAGTAACAGATAGTTTTCTCCATTATTTAAGAAATATCTGTATTGTTATAATACAGATCAAATCTACAATGAACATTATGCATTATTCAAGAAATGACCAGGCATTCTCAGCAGTGTTTCAGCTAACTAACTGATGATTGTAACCTTTAAAGAAATCTCATTGTGGTGACTATTGGTAAATCATTTCTCCATTCATAGTAATCTTTATTTAGAGGCTATCTAGAAACCATTATATCTTTTATTAATCTTAAAAGCAATAGCCAATGATTTGACATTTGCTAAAAATGGATAAATCTTCCATCAGCAGACTTCAGTCAATTTTTTTGGTGCATTGTCAAAGGCCTTCTATATGTAGGAAGTATTAGACCTTGTAAACAAATACACAATTTGCAGCAGATGAGTTTAAAGATTAAGGTTCTTAAAGATCAGGACATAATTCTTATAGGGCAGAAAATAATCAAAAAGTTATTTAGAGTCAGTAAGAATAAAATTGTTATTCTTTGCATAGTACATACAGTATGTTATGAATAACAGTACTATTCCTCTTTGTTTCCAACCCTCCTGAAGTCTTTTTTCTTTGACTCCCAGCATTTAAGGGAAATATTCTGAGGAGGAAAGTAAATGAAATACTAAGCTTTTTGTTTTTTCACTGAGTGACTCTGCTGAAAGCTCTAATCTGAGAATGGAAGAATTTTTATAGCACATTCTGTGTGTTCAGACAGTAGTGGTGTCTTAGGTGGCATGTCACTTGAAGGCCTCCCATGTTTTGATTACCTGACCCAGAGCGGGCCCCATAGCCCTTTCACAATATCAAACTGTTGTGAGCACCTTCGTATTTTGGAATATCATTGTCTGCAAATGATTGACTTCAAATTTCTTAATGTTTTTAGCACAAGCTGTTGAAAATGTTCAAAGATCAGCATCTTATGTTCCTTTCCACTATGTGATTTGTTTTCACCAAACTATGTATATTTTTTTCCAAGTCAAAAGAGAAAGGGAGAGAAGGGAGTGTAAGGTGCTGTTATGTTCTGTGACGTGTGGAATGTCTGTAGCTGAAGTGAAGTTGTACCATGTAACCCCTTTTTGGGTGAGCTTTGGACTCTAGTACTAAATTGGGATTACCATCACTGTAAAAAGAAGGTTCCTGACTCTTCGTCTTGAACACAGTTGTTAGCACTTGCCATTTCTGTTTCTTTTGAAGCAGCAATTAACTCAGCAGTCTGTGCCTAATTCTGTAAACCCTTTAGGATACTTGCTATAATGAATTTTGTTCTTTTTTTAGTAAACTGAGGTGTTTATTTTTGTCTTTGGAAATGCAAGTGTTTGTGTAAGGCCATAAGAATAATTTCCTGCTCAAGAATATGAGAGGAAACTAGAGTATGTGAGACAAATTTAGGTGTCTTTTCTTTGAATTAAAAAAGCAATTAAGAGATTATCTGCAATCTCAAGTTATAAGTGGGTTTATTGTGCTTTATTTTATTTAAGCCAAAAATTATTTTACCTGTGTAAGATAATCTTGCTTATCTTCTGTCTGGAGAGAAGATGAGGTGAATGAGATTGTGAGGAGTGAAAAGGACTTCAGTAAACAGTACTGACTGGCATGTCGCTTTTACTTTAGCTATCTCTACTTTTAGCGCTACATGCTCTGAAATCAAGTAGCTTTACATGTCTGTGTTCTGAAATTAATACGTTGGCATATGAAAAGAAATCAGATGTCAAAATTTTGTGGTGGACTGAAATATTTCTTTTCTATATTGCTCTTGTCTTATAACTAAATATGACTCTGACGTGTTACTTGTAATAGAGCATTCAGTGTCACTTCAGTTCTGCATTGGTGAGAAAATCAAAAAATCTGTTGACAATCACAAGAAGAAAAAATATGCTTTAAAACAAAGTTGCACATTTCCTTTGAACTATCATGCTTTTCAAAAGGTCAGTTATCAATGCAAACAAAGTATAAAAGTACAGGTTGAAAATGAACTTTTTTTTTTTTTTTTTTTTTTTTTTATCATACTGTGGAACTTGGGGTTGAGTCCAGTGCTTTGAATTCTCTGGGAAAGAAAATAAGCAATAATAATAATAGTTGGAAAGTATGGTACTAGTTATCCTAAATGTCAAGTAGGATTACCTTCATTAATTTAAATAACTTTTTATATTAATTTTTATGCTAGATAAGTATTCATTTTTAAGAGGTAAATAAATAGTTCCCTTCTGAATTATCTCATTGTGAGTGATTAAGTAACGTTATCTCTTGTCACCCTCTTACGTTTTAAACTAAATGTTGTCTCCTGGGTAGGAGAAGCAAGGCAGTACAAGCCTTCTGCTAAACCTCACAAACTGATAAACTTTCCTCTGAGATCCACCTTCCTTTCTGAGCTACCACTCACTTCCATCTCAGGGAAACCATCCACAGAGGGGAAGAAATAAACTTTCTTCCTCAACATTTTTGGCCTGAGACTCTGTTTTTCACTGTCAGACAGGAAAAGATCATTCAGATGGCAAGGCAAATATATTGTAACACATGATTTGGCAATATTGTTTGTCATGAAAAGGGCCTCTAAATCTGGCTGTCTGGCTTCATGTGGAACTTCTGCTCTTGTGCTGGAGAATTCTTGATAGCCCTGTAATTTATTACTACATATCTTGCAGGCATTTTTCTTATTGATAGGAAAATCTGATTCCTCTTGGTGCAAAACCTGCTATACAGTGCTTTGGCTGTGTACAAGTATCAAACACTGATTTTAAATGTATTATTTATCCATTCTAAACCTGTTTATTTGGTCATAGGGTTAGTGCAGTTGTGGTAAGTTGTTTAATCACCTATTACATAGATTAAAGAAAAAGTCTATTAGGTGATGTTTAAATGTAGAAAGTGAGTGCTGGAAATTTCAGGCAGTCAGTGGTAAAAAGATAATGTTCATTGTGAGAATTATTGATGGTTTTCTAGTATGAAAGATATGGAACCCAAAATGAGGTAGCTCTGTTTGAATCTCATTGTGATAGATAAGATGAATTGAATACTGGACTCAGACTTGGTGGTTGCCTAGTGACAAGTGATCATGACCTGATTGCTTTCAATCTCTGCAAATGGAGTAGGGTGCCAACCAATATACTCAGTGCTTTGGAGGGACTAATTGTCTAATGGTGAAACTTATATGTGAAATTGATTGTGAGGAAAAATTTAGATAGAGAAATTAGAATAGAAGTTGACTAGAACTCTTACAGGAAAAACATGAAATGACGATTTCTTAGGCACCTGAAAATTATAAAATGGCATACTTTTTCAGAATGAAAGTGAATGCAATAATAAAGAAAACATACCTATGTGTATTTATGTAAAACTTTTGGAATAAAAGGGGAATATATGGCAATTAAACTGGAATGTCTAAGGTGCAGAAAGTTGACAAAGAAAAGAGGTAACATGAAAAATGAAAGGGGTCTCCATTGCCCAGCATATCAATAAAACAACTGAAAGTATTCAGATCTCCTTGGGCTCGGTAGTTCTTTATCATAGATACATGATAATTTATTTATTTTTGATATGCTCATACAGTTTTGACATCCTGACCTGTTTTTTTGTTGTTGTTGTTTGTTTGTTTGTTTCCAATGTAGATTCCAACATAGAAAATTTCCCTAATAACGTGAGCAGCAGTGGAAAATGTGCCATTGTTTATAGCTTAGTCCCTGAAGTCCCAACACACTGCTGTGCAAAACATGGCCTATACCATGTGTATGTTATTACAAAGAATCTTTTTGGACAACTCATCTTGAAGTACCACAATTGCAAGACCAATAAATGTCCTAACAGATTGGAAAGAAAATCAGATGATAAACGGTTCATACTGTACTGTTCATCAGTTTTGTACAAAACTGTTCATTAACTGAAAAACAGTTGAGTGGCATCCAGTACTTCAATACTTCTAGTATTCAGGCTTGAATAAATCAACTGACCTGGGATAACTTGTATCAAAGGGCTCTAAAAACCCTGAAAATATATTTGTCCCACTAGGTTAATTTTAAATGCATCTTTGTTATATAATGGAAGTTGTAGATAGATAAGACTGCAAGGGGAAAAGTTTAAAAAGAAAAACTGGAATGACATGAGTTCTAAAGGTACCAGTGGAGAGACATGGGTAAATGAAGATTAGCTAGTCTGTCATAAATTATAGACATGGTATTGGAGCAATTACTCTAAGGATAAGGGTAAAGTTATATTTTTTTTTTCAATAAACATGGATAAATGAAAAGTAATTTTTGAAAAAAAAAAAAAAGGAAAAAAGCCTAATTCTCTGAGGTTGCTAGTCAATTAACAAAGATACACAGTCTACTGAAATATTTTTAAGGCATTTAATTTACTGGTTCATAAGACTTTGGTTTTAAAATAGTGGAATATTATATTGGCAGATCACACTCTCTCATTAACTGATCAGTTATAACTGATCTTGGAAAGCATAACTGATCTTGAAAAGCAGATCTAAAAGAAAGGTACTATTAACAAAGGAGCTTCTGTGGATTTCTGCAGAAACCACTCTGGGCATGATCATCAATAATCTGGCAGTAAATATGGCATCACTGCTGATTTAAAAATTGCAAATTACAATGATGTTTGGATCATTGACAATGATTTGTGCAATTTAGTAAATCAAACCTCCTGTGTTTTTTTTTTTTTTTTTTTTTTTTCAGTACAACAAAATAGAAAATTAAATTGTTCTTTACTCTTATTATCATATTAGTCATTTTCATCCTGACTACCCTAAATCCAGGATAGTGGCTGTTGCTGTGTAGTTAATTTTGTTACAAGACTTTGAAATGTTTTGGTTTTCTTGTGATGCAGAACAGGAACAATGCGAAAAGCACTTCTCAGGTCTTTTTTTTTTTTTTTTTTTTTTAAATGAGGAAAAAAAAACCTACCTGAAACTTGAAGAGCTAGCAGAAATGATAGAATGATTTAGTTTCTGATGGTGCTTTATTTGTGTCATAAAAAGTTCTATCCATCACTTGTGTGGAGACGCAAAACATTTACTGCTGGTAACAAATTAATGCTCTTTCTAAAATGTTGTCAATCAGATGTCAGTGCCTGGAAGAGTTGTTTATTGCTAGAACTCCACCTTACAACTTAACAATTAAATAGCAAAACAACCAAACAGTAATTGTTTTTATGAGCAAGGAAATAGAACAGGTGACTTTAATGTTTTTTCTCTTACTCGAAGCTGCTATTTTATTTCCATTCTATTGCACTGCAATTCATCTTCTATTTTCTCTTCTTCTACACTGGCTTGGCCATTTTTGCATTTTCTTTGTTATTTTAATACAATTAATTTATTTTTAAATTTACAATTCAGTTTATTTTTCTTGGCTGCAGTTTCAGAGTTGACTCTTCCATTTTGTATTCTGCAATTTTCACTGTGTTTGCAACTATAGTTCTTCAATTCTCAGTGCAGTCTTGGTAATGAAAAACTCATGAAAACCCACCAGAAGAAAATAATAAAAAAAATAACTGTTTGTTTCAGTCTTTCATCCTTCAGTATGCATGTCTATGGACAGTCATCTACTCTATCATTCAAAATTCACGTAATTTCTTCATTCCAGCTAAAAGATAGTATTTTAATTCTAATTCGTGGCTGAGAATATTGACAGTATGGGCTGAGTGTGTTTTCACAAGAGTATGGTCTTCAGCAATGGACTAACAAATATGTCAGGTGGAGAATTGTATTGACAGTTGCATGGGTTGCAACCTTGGTGATTATAGTAAAATAGTAAAACAGCTTAGTGATATGGTTTAGCTTAGTGATATCTTTTAGTGAAGGACTAGTTAGTGTTAGGTCAGAGGTTGGACTCGGTGATCTTGGAGGTCTCTTCCAACCTAGACGATTCTGTGATTCTGTGAAAACAAGACAGGGAAAGCTTTCAACTTAAAAATAAGTTAATTTCTTAATTTCATTATATAATTGTGTATTGTTAAGGAGAGTTAATTACTCATCCAGTAGAAATTTGTGTAAAAGTTGATGCCACAACAGTCCACTTTTCCAAAAATCCTTAATAAAATGTTTCCATATGATTTTACATTAATATTTTATGTTGCATGGGTTAGCTCCAGGTGGTCTTTTTTAGAAGCATGAATATCTTAAATTATATGTACAGTCTACATAACTTTTTCAAATAATGCACATGATGGGGTTATCCAATTACAGATGTGCAATAAATCCGGTGTGCCAAAAATGCTTGCTCTGGTTTTTGCTTATACTAATCAGAAACAGACAAAAAGTAATCATTGCTGTAGTTTTGATATGTAAAATGAAAAAAGGCTGTTGCTATCTGTAGGGCTATATCTGAAAGAATTTTTCTTTGTCTTTTCATTCATCCTATTTTGAACAGAATACAAGTGACTTTGGTTTGAAGAGTGGTTTGAACAGAGTCTGTAAACGTTATATTGTAGTGATCCATTTTTTAAGTGGTTGAAGAATTGGATTTTATGGTTGGATTTACACATTTCAGTGTAGTCATCATACTTGAATTTCCTCAGCTGAGCAAAGAATTTAAGAACATGCTTAAAGTCCTGCTAACTTCAATAAAGTTTAGCAATATCTTTCTTTCTTTTATTAATGTAGTTTACTGGATTTCTGGGTCATTTGAACTCCTACCATATACCTCCAGTGAAATTAATGCTTGCTTTAGATCTCATAGAAATCATTGAGGGTGATAATAAATGCATCCGTATAAAGGGAAGAATAAATAGATTAACTACCTGATAATATATGTAGAAGTCCTTAAACATGCACAAACATACGCAAAAATGTTTTTATTATGAAGAGGGTATTTAAATTTTTACTTTTTTTTTTTTTTTTTTTTTTTCCAGATTTACGTCACTCCACATTACAGGTCAACTGTTACGACTCAAATATTTTGTCTCAAATGAAAGAAAAACTATTTTTTAGAGAAAGAGCAAATCTGTGTTTTTCCATCTCATATGCTTACAATTATATATTTATTAGTATTTTCTAAAATGACTGTCTAAATATTTGGCATAAATAATAAAGCTGTGGAAATGAAGTTTAAAGTAGATGGATTTAATAATAACTCTTAATTTTTGTGTAATAGTTGTGTTAGATACCTGTGGTCAACAGAGCAAGATTTAGGTATTCAAGGTAGAATTTTAAAAACCAAAGTGCAGTGATTTTATATCTATATAAAATGCAAGTAATAACCACAGTCTAACCAATGCTTGACCACAATATCAACGCAGCTTAATTTCTGCAACTCCTCTCTTTGAAGATGGAGGAAGGAAATCGAGTTGACACCAAATCCCTATGCTCTTGTGGTCTCACATTTCAATCAGGGATATAAAGTAGAATACAATGAATCTATAGTAAAGACTTTCCCAAGACATTAGAGAGATCAGTAAAAACTGTTTTCATTAGCTGTCTGTAATTAAAGAACACCCTTCATAGAGAGCTTACAATTTAGAGAACATGTAAGCCTCTACATCTCTGAGACTGAGCAACATAGGAATCTCCAAACCGCTGGGAACTTAGGTGAGGCTATAAAATATTCAGCTCCTTTAAGAAACATGTTTTTTTTGTTTGTTTGTTTGTTTGCTAGCTTTTAAGCCAAGATGAATATTTTTCTTTTTAAATCCTTTTAAATTAGTCATACTGTGATTCCTGTTTCTAAGGAAGGAAAGAAAGGCAAATCCCTAATAAACTACTTAACTCCAGTTGTGCTACAGTCGTCTTCATAATTTGAGCTGTTACAAAACGTTTACCTTAATTTCAGTGCTTGAGCATGTCAGTCCCTATAATTTTCACAGAGTTAGCCCAGTGCATCTGCACAAGCATGCATGTGTTGTCACTCTGCATTCTATTTGTACTATATAAAAACTGTTTTTGCTTTGCTTTGCATGGGGTGGTGCCACATTTAAGTACAAAATTCCATGTCTTATTTCATCATCTGGAAAGTCATTAAATGCATATTCATAAAAAGAAGATGGAGGAATATTTTTGTTCACATTTTTACACATACAGAGAACTCCCAGCCATTGCATACAGCAAGCAGAATGATATTGTCAACTTTATCTCACTTTAGAATTTATAGAAAACCACAACTGTGTAGAAGTTTAGGAAAGATCAGGAGCTGGTTTTTCCTTGCTTTTTTTAAGTACATGTGATATTTCTGTAACTATCAGAACAACTCTACATTTATGTATCCCCTTTCAAATTTGAATTGCTGTGTATGCCAGCTGTTTCTCATCCTCTTGATGAAGCCGAACAGTGCTGATAATGCTAATAGAGAAATTGAGGCATATACAGATTTAGGGCTAGCTTTTCAAAAGAGCACAGCACCCCAACTGGGGCCAGATTTCAAAAGATCTCTGATCCTATTCAGCAACAAAATAAATAGCCAGATTTTCAAAAGATTTCAGCACTTTGGTAATCTGATCATAAGAAGCAGCTGCTGAGCACATTTGCAAAGCCAGCCAAGAGTGACTTGCTCAATATCACATGAGAAGTGTGTGGTTGAGCAGGGAATAGAGCCCTCTTCCCATGTCCTAAGATTAAGAGTCCAGTTGTTTAGCAAGAAGGTCATCTTCATGTCCTTTGCAAGAATACTGTATTAGTGAGCCTTTCACCCAGGAAATTTAACCCATTTCTGTGAGGACATAGTTTTCAGAATAACTATTAGGACATATACTCAGGCTGGATAATGAAGCAATCAAATAGGAGAAATACTTTTAAACAGTTTTATATTGAATCTCTGTGTTATATTGTCTTAATTAGGCATACCTTGAAAAATAATCCCTACAGTATTTTTTAAAGACTTCATTATCCATTGCCAGTCTTTTAAGTGTCACCAAAATAATAATAAGTAGGTATTCTAAGAAATATGAGAAATCCACAGAAGCCTGTGACAAGTGCCCAGGATTTTCTGAATTATGCGGTGTTTTTTTTTTTTTTTTTGACATTTTAAATATTTGTTTCTGTCCCTTCCTGTAGTTGGTAAAAATGGGAAGTTTAGTTTTCTCCTTATTTTGTGTATAAACTCTAGCTTCATGTCTTGTTCTCTGTACCTTCTAGTTTCTATCCTGTTTGTATTTTTTTTTTTTGTTTGTTTGTTTTTGTTTTTTTTTTCCTCCTGTTATTCTTTTACTCTGAAGACTTAATGGGCAAGCTTTATTTCACGTATACTACTAAGGAACTGAGAGGAAAAGTAATGGCTCACCCAGCCTCATTGTACATTTTGCTTTTGTAGTTGTTTTCCAACAACTTCACCAGACATAAAGGAACCGTAGTCTTCCTGCAGATGGCTGAATTGAGAGGCCACATGGCTGCCTTGAGATGAGAAGTCTTCTACAAGGTCTACATATTGAGTTCACCTATTACCAGCCTTGGAGCCAGCCCTATAGATGTTCCTTGCGCAGAAGTATCAGGCACAGCCAGTACTCAAACAGTTTTCCAGTGTGTGCTCACTTGCAGCTTTGGTGTTCTTTGGTCTCTAGCAGTGATGATGCCAGAGAATGCGGTGTGGGCATTATCTTTGAAGATGCCCATGGGTGTTCTAAAAGTGTTGTTCTTTCACCTGCCGAACAAAAAGAAAAATTTGGGGGAAAGCTCTGTTCAGTTTGAACTGAACTGCATACAAAGGATATGATGGTCATAAGTGATTGGTTCTTGAAGTGGAGAGCACTTGCAGAACTTTTTTGTTAAGGTACAATGTTAAGCAGCTGTGGTAAGCATCTAGTCTGACCCTTTGCAAACCCAAGACAGAACCTAATCCAGTAATTTCTGCATCTGTTTGAGATACAGGTTTATCTCTTTAGAAGGTATCTTATGTTGATGTAAAGCATTTAAATGATAAAGAATCAACTACATCCCTGGGCAGATTGTTCCAACGGTTAATTACTGTCACTGTGAAAAAAGTGTGCCTCATTTGTAGTCTTATTTCAGCTTCAGCTTCCAAACACTGGATCTTGTTATGCCTTTTTCACTAGATTAATGAGCTGCCTACTGTCAGAAATCTCTTCCACATGTAGGTATTGTGATCCTCTTAACCTTCTTTTCAGTAACTAAATAAATTGAGCTTTCTTAGTCTTTCACTATAGGGAATGACTTTCAGAAGTCTAATCACTCTTGTAGTTCTTATTTGAGTCCTATCCAATTTTCTAAGATTTTCAGAATGGAGAATACCACAGCTGAACACAATATTTCAATAACAGTGTCATAAAAGCCTAAAGTAAAATTTCCAGTGTCTATTCCAGTGTGATATTCTCTGGCTTATCTCAGCAAAATATTTAATGTGCATTTTGGTGTAATACAAATAGCTCTTTTTTTTTTCTTTTTTCTTTTTTCTTTTTTTTAATTTTGGGAATTAACATCTATTTGCCTCTCACTATGGTGGTTCTGGAAAAGGTTTAAACAATGTCAAAAGGCAAATCCTCATGAATAATTGTGAATGCTGAAGTTTACCCGTAGTTTGTATTTTGCCTCAAGAGCAGAGTTATTACAGTAGGAATAGACTGTGGTAGAGAGAACTGAATTTAGAGAGTGGGCAACACAAGGTAAGATTGGGGAAGTAGTCTTTTTGGAACAAGGCTTTCACAGTTGGGATATTGAACGAGCCAGGATAGGTACAACCACAATGTTGGGTTGCCTGCAGAATCCAGAAGATCTCTCCAAACAAACATCTGTTTGCAAACACACATTCACAATCCTGTGGTGCACAGAAATTAGGGCTCTGCAAGGAAAATGAAGTCACTTTTTTTAAGGCAGCATGTTAACTGAAACCAAAATTTGTATAGAAATGAGAAGAAAAGCCATTCTGAATCCATACTTCCCTTGGTTCAAAATTAGAGTTAAGTGAACTCAGGCTATCTGCATGGTTTCAGTTCAGCTGTCTCTAGCATTTTATAGTAATGAAAAGAGACAAGAGCCTTATCTGCAAGGAAAAGTGTCTTCTTCAGACCCAGGTAGTTTCTTCACGATTATAAACTAAGCTTCAGATTTTGCCAGTGCTTCTAAGCTTCAGGTTTTTCCCCTGTGAATTGCTTTGGGATAAAAATATTTTACTTTCTTTTTAGTCCTGCACAAAAGCTGTCTCCTCAGACTCCTGGGTCAATTCCCTTAACTTTCCAAAAATGCAGTTACATTCTTTTTACAACTTTCCTAACCCAGATGGCAGTCTTTGGACACCTCAGGAGAACCTTCCTTTGTGCTTCGGCTCTCACTTCAGAGGCATGGGATTTTCTCTGTTGTCAAAAATTTGGGGTGACTACTCCAATTCTATGCAACATTAAATGAAGTGATATCAGAACTTGAAGTCTTGCATCTCTTGTTTGTGAAGCATGTGAGTCTGAAAGGAAACCTGTGGCTCTGAGACAGCAGCACTCACCACTCCCCTGCTTGATATGCTGCTACAGGTAGACTGAAGAGATATTTGTCTCTTACCTCTGGCACTATCTTCCCTCATCTTGTGTTACCCAACTTTTCAGTTTACTTTACCTGTATTTGCCCTGATTTCATTCCCAAAACCACTTGCTAGGGTTGGATTACTTGTAACAATAGCCAAAATTAAAGAGTGCTTTGCTTCTTTGCCTACATGGTTGGTTATGTGTTGTCAAAGGATAAATTGGATAACTTCATTCATTTGCAGAACTTTTAAAACTATTAAAAAAAAAAAAAGGTAAACCTAAATAAGGGTATAGAGTATTTGGGTGGATATGCGAGGTTACAGGTTATTTCTGCTATTAATAGAGTTTTTATTTGTATATATTCATGTTTTTTTTAGCAAGTTACAGTAGAGTTAACAAGAAAGTTAAAATCATCTGAGTCCATCTGTAGTATATTTTCTGCTTCTAATGATTTCATTTTAATGTCTGTTTAGTTTAATACCGATCATTTATACTGACAAAAAAGAAAAAGCAAGGAACCTGCCATCAATCATTCGTTTAATCAAGTAGCAAAAGTAGATAAATAAACATACTGAGTTAATTATTCTTCTGTACGTAATGATTGACAATAATGGTAATTTATTTCCTTTTTTAACCTTTGACTGCCAGTATAGCTGGGGTTAATAGACAGTGACAAAATAAGAAGAAATACATTTTTGAAAATCACTGAACATTGCTAATGTTGGAGTGCTTTCCCCTGAAACTTTTCTCTGAAGATGCATCAGATCTATGTCATGCTATTTCTCACACCTTCTTGTGCTGTGTTTCATGCCATTTTGGTGATTGATATTAGTTTACAGACATATGACCAGGAATATGTTATGAATGAATAAGCTTTCAGGGATATACAATATTGCATCTTCACATTTATTGGAGATAAATGTGGAGATTTGAAGATATCAAAATACTTTGCACCTGTTATTGCAGAGTCTATTCAAAAGCTAACAAAACAAGTCAATGGTACAGCTAGTAAATTGTCATCTGTACCATCCATCAGACAACATTTTATCCACATGAATTCTCTTTTTCCCCTTTTCAATATTTGTGGGTCTGTCCAAAGTGGGGAAAGGATTTTTCAGACCCTTTTGTAGAATTCCAAAAGCAGCTCTCACTGATAGGAGTGCAGAGAAGTCAATTCAACCACGTCTCCTAGCTTTTCACCACCGAATTGTGTACCCATGGCTCAACAGGCACCTCAATGGATTTCCATTAATCAGTTACCCTAACTTCTAAAAGGTATTTGTCATAATTAATACTCCTTTAGATTAGTACAGGAGTATGGTGTCCTGAACAAAACATGATGAGGACATTTTGCAGGTGTTTTTGAAATACTGTGTAATGTTGTGACATGCAAACAAATAGAAGGCATGGTGTATAATATGCTTTTCACCTAGCCTGAATGGTGCATCAATGAACAAAATACTACTACTATTAGAAATAATCTGATTTTATTCAAGTGTGTTTCCTGTAATATTTCAATAAGTGTTGTTACATGTTTCAGACATGAAAAAGCTTTTGCATTCGCATGTGTACATTTTAGTAACTGAACCAAAAATTTCAGAGGCACAAATATGCAAGTCTTGATTTTACAGATTTTGTTTGGATCTGTTTGTGTTTATTTATGTATTTATTTATTTTGTTTTGTTTCCTGAAAGGGTGACCTAGTTGTACATAACCAGATAATCTCTGAAATTCTATATTTCTTCAGGTGTTCAAATACTGAAATGATTTCTTCCACTCACAAATGGCATGCTATATGGTTCCCTTGCATTCCTTTCTTAAGGAATGAAGGAGGACAGAGATGATATTTTTCCGTATACTGGCTCTCATGGACCAGGTTCCAATCCCAAACAAGAAACAAACAAACAGACAAAACAAAACAAAACAAAAAGCCTTGGTCAGTTTGAAGAGAGATGTGAAGGTTCAGAAAAGAAGAAAAAAAGAAGAAAGTTAGTTGTTGGCATGGTGTGTAGTATCAGTCTTTCAAGGTATACTTCCTGCTTTTGTCAGGGACTTCCTGACAGACCCTAAGGAATTACAACAGCTTTATGTTTATTAGCAGCTGTTTCCTCAGAACTAACCTAGACTAATCGTCCATAATCTTATATGGAACCTAGACTAACCTTCTCTAATCTTATATGGAATAAGATTAAAAGGACTATTTCATTGTCTCCTCTTTCTGTTGGAAGGAGGGAATTACAAATATCAATCAACCCATTCCTGATGTTCTATTCCATATCCACTTTCTGAGCATTTGCACTGGTTCTATCTGGTCTAACTTATGCTGAAGGAAGGTGGTTCTCTATAAGAGGGAGGCTCTGCTCTCACAGGTCAGCATCAAGGTAGATAACTGGCACTGGCAGAACATATCATGAGAGTTTTATTCTTACTGTGGTTTTATATTAAATAAGACATATCCTGGAAAATACAGCACTTCTTTCTCACTTGAAGAAATTATGCTTATTTTAAGAAAAAAATATATAGATTTTTCACTTAGTTGACCATTACATTTCCAGCCTATAAAAACTCATAATCAATATGTTTCAAATTAGAAATTTCAAAAAATTATCAACTTTGAAATATGTTCACCAAACAATATAATTTATTTGCCCTAAGAATTCTAGCCAATCTTTAATTTTGTCGTAGTATAACATCATTAAGAAAAAATTGGGGGTTTAAATGAATGTCATACCAAAACCTGTCTGTATTTTTTAAGGTTTATAAAGGTAACTGGTAAAGGTTGGAGAATATTTTGTAATACCATATCTAACTGTATTGAAACTGTACCGTTACCTAATGCTAGGTTAGTTGATTTTGTAGTTCATTGTCAGACTATCAGTTCTTGTAAGAATACTTACCAAATTGCAGTATCAGTAAATCTGAATTTGACTGTTTTTCAGCTCAGTACCTGAATATTTCTTTAAGCAAAAATAAAAATGTGAAAAGAATCATGTTTGAAACAGATACGGGCATCATTATTAGACTGAAATGTTATTTAATGGAAAAAAAAAATCTGATTTAGATGCTCCACACTTTCATACCTTATATAGCATTTACTAAACATTAGAATTATATTTTGCTTTGTATTTTGCTGGGCAGCTTATATACTCAGAGATCACCTAAGTACCAATAACACATTCTTGACTGAATAATGATGTATGTTGAATGTTACTTTTTTTGTCTTATAAATGGATGGCAATTTACACAGCTGTGGATGTGGGATGTTTCAATCCCAGACCATGTTGTAAGAAAAATTGAATGACAGTGAGCAAAACAGCAGTAATTATAAAACTAATTACTAAATGCTGATGATGCCCATAGGCTTTGCATAACTAAAATTAGAAAAGGAAATTGCTTTCGGCTTCAGAGAGGCAACATGCTAGTTATTTCACTGTTTCAGTCAAAATGGAACATGGTGTATAAAGTTCAGTCAGGAAAAAAAAAATGGTTTATGCACATTTTTTTATACAGAAATGTTAAAAAATCCATCCTTTTTGTCTTTTAATATAAACATACCTATAACATAAATCCAGAAAAGTGACATGAAACAACTTGTTGAACATCTCTCTATAGAGCTTTACAAGGCCTAATTTATCATTAACTTACTTCAGCTTTGCTATTTATCAAAGAATCTACATGAATATGAAAAAAGAATAATTTCCTATCAAGTAAGCCATGTGAAATATATGTTTGGGATATGCTTTGCAGGAGACAAGATTTCAAAATTCCCTCAGCGGAGTTCCAGCTCACATGTATCCTGGGTATTTAGGGATTAGATTCATCTACTACACATGTATGAGTTTTTCCAGGGCTAGAACTGCTGGAAAGAATCTTAATGTTTACTTTACCTATAGTATATTTTTATATTTTATATTAATGCTGATATTACTCATACCTATGTTTAGATATACACGCATACAATACTTAAATAGAATATGCATATCTTATATGCTCTATCTTATTCAATTTTCTGCTTTTTGATAATTACACTGTAAGCCTTAGGAAAAGATTTGGTCATTCATAAGAAAGCAAAATTTAAGTGTAGTATAGTCATCATACAGTACGTTTCCAACATATAAACATTACAGTAAGATTTATTTTTTTATAGTTCTCTCGTTCTCTCTCTCTTTTTTTTTTTTTTTATCTGAGTTATTTTTCATTTTGTTATATCCTGGTAAATTTGTGCTAAGGTAGATGATCTGAAATTGGAATGTCACATATCCAGATAAAGAATAAAAGAGAATGTTTGTTTGTCATATGGGATTTTGTAAAATCAAATTCTGCAATCCTCACTTTGACAAAGTCCCCACATTTAAAGCACATTTCTGCTTGGTTGTCAGGAGCAGATTTTAACTGTTTATATGTATAATATACACAATTCCCATCCGAGTTTGGAAAAAAAATACTTAAAGGACTCAAAGTAGTATTTAAAAACAAGGAACTAAAACTTCTTTTTATTCTTTTTTTTTTTTTTTTTTTTCTTTCCGTTAATAGCAGTAGCATTATTAGTGGCATTATTTATAAGTTTCAGTTCTACAAACCACATTAAAATCATTAAGTGATTTCATTGAATGAGATTGTCTTTAAAAAGCACTCAAAAAAAGGCAAATAACAAATCCTTCTTATAAGGACACAATTTTCTTAGAGGTTTCTGTCATGTTACGCTTTAGCAATCTCTCTATTGTGTGAAAAGAAACAATTTATCTTCACTACTTGAAGGATACAGAATGTCTGACTGACTGCTGTCATAGCCTGTTGTTTTTAACATAAACATTACAGCTGTGTTTGCTTTGAAATATTTGGCCATTATCCAGTAAATCTGTGCTAGAACACTAAATTATCACCTTATGCCCTCCTCCATCATAAGGAAGTGCTTTTGTCAAGAAAACATTGCTGCTGTCTTTTCCTACTTTTTATTTCTGCGTATTTAGGAACTTTTTGTTGTTGTTGTTTTGGTTTGGTTTTGTTTTCTTTTGTTTTATTGTCATTTAAAAGCAAACAAGTGAATGTCATGATAGGTAAACTAAAAAGCATACAGAAATATGGATGAAAGTCCTCCCTTAGTAGATGAAATTAAAAAAACATTTGGCCCAAATTTTTGTGAATGTTTCCAAGATGTTTAAGATGTTAACAGTTTAATCTATCTCGTTATTGCACCATTTTCTTGACAGATATGAAGAGATTTATATCTTTGTTGTCTTCCTTACTCTTTCACAGTTATCTGTGTCATGAGCTTATAGGAAGTATTTACATCATAAATACAAAAAGTAATTAACAGATGAAAACAACGAACCTCACATAATTGAAGTTTTCACAAGTGGAAATAACTTGGTGAGTCCTTTCTTCAAGGAAAGGGTGGTTAGGCATTGGAATAGGCTGCTCAGGGAAGTGGTGGAGTATTTAAATACCCTGGAGGTGTGTGCACATGATGCTTAGGGACATGGTTTACTGGTACATATGGTGGTGGTAGGTTGGCCATTGGACTTGATGATCTTAAGGGTCTTTTCCAACACAAATGATTATATGCTTCTAAGTTTACATCCGAACTTAAGATAGTGTTGAAGAAGAGGGATAGATTAATGCTCTAACTGAAATTCAATGTACATACATTGCGTAAGGTTGGGTCTTCTTGTGTGTGTACATGAGCATGGAAGAATTACTGTATGACCTATATTTCTTCCGGTGTTCTTGGAGGAGTTTTTACATGTATGTTAGTTGTCTCTTTGTAAAGATGACGGGTTTTTCCTACTCAGTTTTTCAAAAACTTTTCTACTTCCCTGTGCAGTTTTTGATTCTATGAAATACTTTCCAATATCATAAGTAAAAAATCTCCTCAATTAAGAAAAATTTAAACATATGCTTAACTTTAGAAACATAAGCAATTCTATTGATTTAAACAAGATTATTCATTTGCTTTGAATTAAGACTTAAGAGTCTTACTGAACATGAGTCATAAGAAAAAAGAAAAAAAAAGATCTAAAATTAGGGTAAGAATTACCTTCCTCAGCTTATTAACTTTCCAGTCTCTTTTTGTTCATAATTCCTTATCAATTTATCAGTCTGTATGGTATGCTCATATCTATAGACAATTTGTATTCTATTTTCAAGTCTCTTTTTGTGAAATGCTAGATCTGTTGGTTTCCTGAAGTCTGTTCTGCATTACATTTATTACGTTCCCTACATGGTGTTTTTAAGAAATTACAAGATTGATTTTAACCACATGCATTTAGATTGCAGAATTTGGTTTGAAATCATTGCAAAGAAAACCAAAGCACTTTTGAGTTAAAGCTCAGAGATATTATCATTGTAGGATAAATTTTAGCTGATTTCTGCCTGTTCTGCCTTATTGTCGCAAGGGAGTGCATCAAAGGTGTTTAGCACAAACAAACTATGTAGTTATCTTAGAAGAGAAGCCTCTGTTTTTACGCGACAAGATTGGGTCCACTTTCTCTATGATCAGAGTATTACAAAGCTAGCAAAGAATAATTTATATCAGAGGTTCTGTGATGGAATGAAATGGAACTCTTTTGAAGTATGATCTCTGAAAGCACAGCATGAAGCTCAAATAAAGTGAAGGACATTCGCTATTACAAGTAATGTCCTTAATAATCTTGTTAGTCTAGTCTCCCTCTGTACGAGACAAATGGAACATTATTGGCTTATGGGCTGTAGTAAATAATTTAGTTTCCAATATTCAGGCTGCTTTGACAGTAAATTAAAATGACATGAAAGGGGCTTGTTGAATAAAGAAAGTATCCAATCAAATTTAATTGGCATGACTAAGGCAGTAGAAATATGTTTTATAATTAAACCATGTTGTCTTGGAGCTTTATAAGCATGTATGAATCAAAATGTCAAAAATTATTCTTTGATACTGTGCATTTAAAACTTTGCATGGTGAATAGTTTTCTTAAACAAGGTTCTAGACACGCATATTGATTCAACATGAGAATAGTTTTAAAGTTTTAAAAGTCTGTTTTTAGCATTTATCTACTGATCCTAGGATTTTCAGTAAAAGCACTGAATATTTTTATAGTCCCTTCATACTTTAAAAGGTGTCTGGCTATTAAACTAGTTTCACATGATCCAGCTTTTTACTCAGGTATAAGCTCTGCAATGTTTCAGGTGTTATAGTTTGGGATGTCTGAAATTAGCGGTAATAAGTGACAGTGTAAAAGAAGGAAAACAAATGGTAGAAACATGAAGGGGAAGATAAAATAGGTGGCCAAATACTAGTTTTCTTTTACAATTTCTTTTACTTATTTTAGTCAACCAATTTTAGAGTTCACAAATATTAACCAAATTTTATGAAATATTCATCTCTCTGCCAAAGTAATTTCAGAAAATGTATATTGAGTGTGCATTTAATTGCATAAAGACAAAGTATCTACACAGCTCCAAGGAGGACAGTATCTTCAGAAACTTGCACATTTCCAATCATTCCTTTGTTCTGATACACACATACGCACACACACCACTATATAATACTCAGCTACTTGCACATCGTAATGATACTTCTTTTTCTAAAAAGAAATTATATAGCTTGTTCTGTCATTCAAACAAACAAACAAACAAAAACTCATAGAGAATTTTTCTATGAAAAAGTTTTCTAAATTAAACTTGTCTTTTTGAAATTATGGACAGATGATTTCCCTCCTAAGTTAGGAACGTTATTTAAGTTACTAAAAAATACTGATGCACATGCATAGAATTCTAGAATGCTAGAATTCTAAAGTGGATTAAATAAAGTGGAATAAACTTTAAGGCACAAGATAAGACAGATGCAGAAGTGGAAATGAATGGCAGAATTCAACTTTTGTGTATAACCTTGTATATGATATATAGCATATTCATACATTGTCAAGCACTCCTGACAAATTATGTCCAGTTGCAGATATAAATATACATGGGTCTATTTATGGACCAATATTATTTTAAAATAAAAGAAACTAGGTCTGAGCAGCTCCAGGCACCTCTCCCTCATTTCTAGAGCTCAAAACCTACCTTTCTTTATCCATGTCCTAAGGTCTAATACTTGGTTGTGTATGTACGTTGGACTCTGTGACATCCTGCAATGCCAGACAGTCTGGTTTCTGAGATGAGTTCAAGCTGATAAAGCCTACTTGTACTATGAAAAAAGGTGAAAACCTCTTTTCAGCATCACCTAGCCTCATCTGGAGGTGGGGGGAGTTAATCTTTGATAGGTGTGGGTAACTGGATGTCCAATTGCTTGTCCCATATACCATTCTGTTTGTAGACACGGGGGTGAAAATTTCTGTTTTTTAGGTGAGTGAACTCCAGGTGAACAGAGCTAAATAAAGGCTCTAGCTGATCTCACTTGACAGCTGGAAGCCTTATTTCCCCTGAAAAGTGAAGTGGGAATTCAATGAGGTGAAGTCTGCCTTAAATCTCTACTCATGACAAATCTGTGCTTGTCTTCTCAGCACTGTGTTACTTCATAGTTTTATTCTCTTGTATTAGAGCCTTGTAGAAAGATTTTGAGAATTAAATGCAAAACCTTCTTAAATGCCTTTCAAATTCCTCACTCTAGACTACTTCCTGAATCATCAGTCTGCAGAATTTTACCAGCAGTGACATTTTAGGCATTGATGGTTTGTATCATACCAACCAGGTGCAGGTGAATAAGCCCAATGAGTTTTAGTTAAAGTCTCCTGGTGGGGAGTTTACATTTCTCTAGCTACGTTGTACTTGCATCAGTATAACTATGGGATATCATCACTGAAAATTATTATTGAATTCAAGTGGGAGTTTTTTTTTTAAAGATCTTTGGGTGTTGTTCATGGGCTTTGACAGTTAGCTATTACTGTTATTATGGACCTCATATCTCTGCTGAGTCTTCCAGTACCCAAAATTCTACTTATTTTGTCTTCAGCACTGAGCATCCCAAACAATTTCTGCTCAAGAACTGATTCCCAATGTGAATGATCAGTTAGTAAACTTCAGGCTCAGTGAAATCAGTGTCAAAACTCAATGGCAAAATAGTGCCAGCCCTTCTACTGCCAAAGAGAGTAGCAAATTATTTCTAACAGATCAGGATTCGACTGCAGATTTTTTTTTTCTTACCTTTTTTTCTTTTTTTATGATAAATCAATGTTGCCAGGCAAGCTGTATTCTGATGTATTTTTTTCTGGAATATTGTTTTGTGGGGTGGCTGGTTCTTCCAAGGATAAGATTTCTGGTTTGATTCTTCAAAGTGTAGGACATGTTTTTGTATTGTATTGCATCTGTTTTGTGTTAGCATAAATTCTACTGATTTTGCTTTTACTGGCTTTGAAGAAAATATAGTCGAAAATAATGAACGCTTACATTTCATAATTGCTGATTACATTTTTTGTTTGATTTACATGTGTTTTTTTCTATATTTTTTGAAATTTGCCATTTCAGATTGGGAGCTGTTCATTTCATCTTTATTTTTCCTAGTTTATTACTACTAGGTATCTTCTTTTAGCATCTATCAGAATTTTAAATATTTTTGTTTCCACATATCTTTTGTCAAGGAAATTAATTGTTAAAATAACAATCAGTTCAGGTAGACTCAAGATTTAGACCACATTACCTTCATTCTACAGTGTTTATAAATTCCATGACTCACAAGAAAAAAAAAAAAAAAAAAAGGCAATTGGTTGTGTGCTTTCTTTCATCAAGCATATTGTTCTGATGTCCCAAATTGCATTTCTTCTTCATCACTTTAAGAGGCGTACTTCTGTTTGATTAGAATGCAAACAAAATGTTTTTAAAAGCAATAAAATAAAATACATTGGAAAGATATTACGTGATATGTTAAGATTTACTTTTTGATATACTAGTGAAATCTACTGGGGGGAAGTCCTTGCTGTATCTGGTGGCTTGTTTTTTCTTTTTTTGGTTTTTAAGTTTTATTTTTTGGCCGATTTGTGCTGAACATTGTAATAAATACAACTTGGAGAAAAATATACCTCTGTGCAGAAGTACTTTTCTGAATTAGTATTTCAGGGCCTAACATACCAATTTAAAAACAAAAAAAAAACAGGAGAACACAATTGTATTTTCACATTGTGATTTAGTTAACTAGACATCCTCCGTAACATCGAAAGTGTCATTTTTTTTGTTATGAAGTCTAGATTATATTCAGTCAATACAGAGTAAGGCTTGGGAGCTATATTATGTGAAAAATGACCATATGTGATAGATTTTTACAGAACAAAATTCAGAGTGATACAATTGCTTACCTTTTCACAGTGACACTTATTAGAACTTATGAGAATCATAAGAGGTAATCTCCTCCTAGAGGCAACATAACTTTGTATTTGTTTGTAGAGTACTGTGTATTATTGGGAAGATATGTAGTCTATCTTGTTTAGCTAATACAATGCTGTACTATGTGTCATCATACCATACTCAAGTTCTTATAAACATCTTACTTAGAAATATTTTATGATTTTATGGCATCACAAACAAAATGTAAGATCTTTCTAAAACTTTAACAAAACATTTTGAAACTTTTTTCCTTCTTCATTCTTTACTAACCTCATGCAGAATGTGTATTTTTCTTCACTGAAATTCATCATCCTGTGTTTCATGTAAGTGAAATATGAGAGTAAAAATAGTAGAATTTTCAAGGCTTTTGTATAGACTCAGGAGAGTCTTTCCTGCAATATCTAACTGAAAAGGTAATGAACTGTAAAATATGTTGAAATGATTGGGGATTAAAAATCTCTGGTGTGTAGTGACAGTACAATTATATTCCACAGTAAAGGTTTCTTATATTAAGTGTAATAAATAAAACTTATTTTTTTTCCACTGTGATTGGTTGTCACCACTGTAATGATAGCTTTGACCTTCTCCCTCTTCAAATGTCGTTAGCCTGTGACCAACCAGTCAGGATGTTATAGAATGAATTGGGATGGCTGTGCATGAAGCCAGCTATTGAAAGAAAAAAAAAAAAAAAAATTGAACACAAAAGTCTGTGGCAACTTCTGAGTCTTTTTTCATTGCTGCCCATGCACAACTACTTTTACTCACATTTTCTATCTTGCAACATGTTAATTTATTTTAAGATATCTTTAACTCTAGCTGCTACAGCTATCCATTTAGTTTTAAGATATCTAGTTAGCATTTTTAACATTCAGATCTATATATGTTTATAGCATATTGCTCTTCTTATTCAAACAAGAGCAATCCTGTTCATCTGTTTGTGGGGATAAACCAGAAGAGTGCAAAAATTTTTTCTACTTTCTTATGAATAGTGGAGCAGTCAGGAGAAAGAACAGAAAATTCCATTATTAATATGTTTGGGTCATGCATTACCAGGTACAGAACATGAGCCTCTGTTGTAACATTTCTTATGCTAGTGTGAATATTAAAGAATTATCAAATTACTAGTGACTAGCCATAGTTATTCATCAGAATGGCGTGCCTTTTGTTCCCTTTTTTTCCACCTTTTTCTCAGGCACTGTATATCTGGCTGGGATGTCAGGCAAGTGCTGTCTTAGTGTTTGACCTGTTTGGCTCTCTGTTGTGCTTTTCCTATATGCAAGAACTAACTCTCTACTCCTCCTGGAGACTTAATAGCATCATTTCTACAAAGAGCTTAGCTTCTCTTGGCTCAGGGAGCAAGCAGTACAGCTCATTTCAGTGTTGCAGCTCTGGGATCTGTACAATTTCCCTTATCCACTGTCCTTTATAGAGGTAGTTATTTTTCTTAAAGGAAACTATATCAAGCAACAAATCACATAAAAATACATGCATTTATACTAACATTTGATGGACTTGGTAACATATTATTGCTTTAACTATTTTGTGCAATTACACAGGAGTGTGTTGCCCAGCATTAATGATCTTTTGAACAACTGCATTAGTATCCAAAGTCTTCTAAATAATATTTCTACTGACTTAATGGTCAGACCTCATACGACCAGATAAGAGAAATGAGAACTCACTTGCTCTAAATTTATCTGAGCCTTTAGATGGGAGAACTCAAAACTCCTCCATTTTATGAGAACTTTTGATTAGGGTTTGGGTAGGTGGATAATGAAAGAGTGAAACATTGAAATGTGCCTAAATAACATGCTGTTACAAGCCTTATGATAGATTTGTGTTTGACTTAACAGCTTTTGGAACCTAATAAAAAGAACTTAATTGTCAATTTCTTGAAATTGCTAAGAAAACCTAGTGATGTTGGTAGGGTATAATAAGGAGTTTTCTCATCACTGTCTTGAAGATTGAGCCTATACAAAAAAAAAAGGATTTATCTCTGTGGTAACTCTAAGTAATTGATATACAGACAAGGTTTGGTTCCAATTTGCCAGCAATAAAGTTGTAATAGGGTTTTCTCTGCAATTTTAGCCTTAATGTGCTCATTCCAAAGAGCGGTATTTTTCCAAGCGAACAAATAACATCAGTAAAGCTTACGATCAGTAATAGCCCCACACTGATGCTCGCATTAAACTTGTTAAATCAATTCACTAGACACTTTCTAAAGTGGACTGTCTGTTTACTTTGACTTGCACCCTGTGACGATTATCCATCAGTTACATTTATTTGAATGATCTTTACATTTGAATTTTGTAATTATTCATGCATCATTGTGGTTACAAATCTGTCTTCTCATTTTTTTTCAGCTGTATTTTTGTGACTTATGATTTTTTTCACCTTAGTTGTATGAAGGATAGGGGTATTTAGTGACACACAGTAGAATGCATTGTATGTTTAGCCTTATCCAAATCCTAAATGAGCACTTTGCTGCATAATTATGGTGGCTTCTCTTGATAGTTAGATATTTCATATTGCTGTTTACTGAAGGTAACAATCCACTATTTGCAGCATTGTTCTTCTAGGATAAAAAATTAACATATAAATAATGTAGGATTACAGTATTTTGAAATAATTAGCAAAATGTGGTAAGTACTAAATGATTTATTAAAGATGTAATTTAGTGAGATTTGCTGCATAAGATATTAGAGTGCAAAAAGCCATACTGTACTCTGCAAGGAATCATTTTGTAGATGGTTAATCTACCAACTAGGCTTCATTTTTCACTCCCTACGAAACCAGTATGCTCCTGCACACTGCCTTTTGTCAGTAAACACAAAGGGAAATCTGAAGTAATCAATCTTGCTTATCAGTAGCATTCAGTATGTTTACCTTTCTTTTCTTTTATTCTCTGGCTCTATAAAACTAGACTAATGTGAAACAAAATGCTAAGAGTTTAAAAGTTTAGAGTTTTAAGTCTGGTAGCTACATACTCATTTTAGAAGGTACTGCAAAAACAAAATAATGGCATATATATATTAAGCAAACTGAAAATGTTTTGAAAAGACCTGAGGTCCTGGGGAAAAAAATAAAAATAAAAATAAAAAAATGTGGGCAACGGGAAATTCCTGGGTAAGGAAGTTATATCACATGCTTGTAGGTAAAATCTGCATATATTATTAAGATTATCTGCCATTTTGTCATACTCCAAAGGCTGAATCCATATAGGTAGCACAGTGAAGAAAAAATCACTGCAAATGAAACATTACAGCTGTCCCTTACATGCATCACTTCCTTGGTGAAAATAGTTCTTTACTTTTCCCTTAAGTATAAGTAAGTTTTTATAATAGACATGATAAGATTTTTTGAAAAGGTAGCTAGCTTGATTATAAAAATATTCAGACAAGATGTGTGGCAGAATACCTTATCCTTCTCCACCCCTGTCCCCTTTAAGCTTATGTCTCACTTGTCATTATTTAGCTATCTAATTGCTATTTATTTTCAAGGAGGCAATTTGCCATAGCTGGAAGTGGTGATGTTGAGGGAAACATTTATTCTCCACAACATACCAAAAGTCTGCAAATACATAATGCTGCAGCATCATGAAGAAATTGGAAGTATAAGAGTCATTTACTATACCTATAAATAGCTCATCCAACCCAACCACTTTCTTCTGTTTCATTTGTTATTGTTTCACACTGGAGGAATCCCACCTCTTAAGCAACCTCTCTGACTTTTCCAGCCTGCACCCCAGAAATAATCTAATATTCCCATCTTTGACAGAACAGAAACACCAGAAATACACTCTCCAGAAAAGCAGTGCAAGACATGTATAATGAACTCTTAATCCTTAATTTAGGAAGAAAATACTTAATTTTAAGTAGGAGTCCTTTATTCCTACTTTCACTCAATTTCTTCAGTAGAAATTAAGAGGCATGTAGTTTTTGCCTTTTTAGACTTACTAGCTGTTGTTGTTTAAATATGGAAAAGGTGAGAAAATAAAGGTGATATACTGTCATTGTTTCCTATACCCCTTTCTACTCCACAGCTATAACTGAAGTAAATTACACATGATTAGGAAAGATGTTGAAGTTGTAAGAAGCTTAATGATAGATAGAAGACTTGTGTGGGACTTATGGTTTAATTAAGGTAGAATAATGTAATTTGCTTAGATTCTGTTAGGTCACAGTTGATCAAAGTTTACATTATGTTGATGCATCTTAAAAGCCAGCTAAATGATGGAACATTCTGATATACTTGAACTATCACTTCCCCTTTCTATGGCTTTCTCGATGTGAGGCATCATCAGCTTGGGAAATGAACTCTATAAGAACTGGGGACGTACAATGTTGATTAAAAAATTCTGAGACTGTTAGCAGCATCCTATCTTGGACACGGTCTAGAAATGGAAACAGAGATGTCTCTCTCTGAAGAGACTTTGTAGGTGAATCCGTGGCACCATCCAACTGGATGGCAAGCAGAAGAGGAAGAGACCCTTACTTCCAGAGTCTTTTTGAGCAGGGATGCACATGAGATTGTGCTTGGATTAAGCCTGTGTGAACAAATTACAGTTCGGTAAACAACTTCATGAACAATAGAAGTGGCATTGCAGTAAACATTTTATGCAACTAATATTCTTCCTGATCTGTGTGTAATTGTGTGTAATTTCAGTCTTCAGTTTATGGTTGTTCTTCATTCTCATGCTTCCTATGTAGTAGATATGTGTATTTTGAATGGTTTGTTAGCAGAACGGTTGAAAATAAGGCAATCACAAACAGCGTTTACTTATGAGTCTGGAAAATGCTCTTCATACACTGGAAGAGTTGTTGCAGTGCTTACCGTCTTTCCTGACTTACCTACCTGTTTAGTTAAATATTCTGCAGTAGTTCACAGTAGATCTCCATTTAGAATGGAAACCAATATTTACAGTATTACAGTATTCACATGTTGTTGAGGAAAACTTTCAAATTTTGGCTAATAATTTTAGGAAATCCTTCAGGAATTAGAATAGAATAGGATAGAATAGAATCATTAAGGTTAGAAAAGACCTCCAAGATCATCTGGTCCAACCACTACCCTACCACCACTATCACCCACTAAGCCATGTCACTAAGCACCACATCCAACCTTTCCTTAAACACCCCCAGGAACGGTGACTCCACCACTTCTCTTGGGAAACCCATTCCAATGCCTGACTACTCTTTCTAAGGAGAAATGTTTCCTAATTTCTAACCTAAACCTCCCCTGGCACAACTTGAGGCCATTCCCTCTAGTTCTGTCACTAGTTACCTGTGAGAAAAGGCTGAATTTAATGAACAGAAAGCATATTTTTGGGTGTATATTCTCTTGCTTGCTTTTTTATACTGGAAATTGAGTAAATTTCCTCATGTTAGTCCAGTTCACTAAAATTATTTTCCCTTCAAATTATTTTATCTAATTCCAATGAATGATGTCAAAGTCATCAAAGCAGATGCTATACACTAAATAATAATTACTACCTTTTATCTGTGTGTAAACAGAGCAGCTTCATTGGATATTTGATCAAAAATTTGTGGGCAGGATCAATGTTCTGTTATCAGCAGATATTTTTATTTTATTCTATATTTCAATTGAAAGTTCTCTGTCCAGTCAAAAGCTTGTCTTGAGCAGTAGTCAATGATGTCAGTATTGCAGCATATCATTAGCATATCAATTAGCCAGTGGCATTTGAGGGAATGATGTAGTAACCATTGCAGCCAACAGCCTCCATTGTACACTTGGATGGAGCAGAAACAACCTTCTGTATGAATTTGGAGCATGGCTCAAACTGACATATCTGAGTCCCCTGTGAGATATCTTAATTGCTTTATCACCAAGTCCACGGTCTTTGGTACGGACTAAAAAATTAAAGGGCTTCTTCAACATTTCTAATAACTAACCTTAGTTTTAGAGTATAAATCATTTCAGTGTTTTTATTTATTTATTTATTTATTTATTTTTCTTCTGATTTTGTTCAGCTCTTTTTAAGGAAGAGGAAGAAGATAGGCTTAATTAAATACTTTTCCAAGTGGTTGCATGCATCTGCCTAATTGACAAGTATAGAAGCAGAAACATTCCTTGCACAAAATGAATCAAGATTGAAAAATCATTATTTTTGTTTTAAGAAACTACCCCTTCCTAATAAAAGCAGGCCTTGTGAATAATTACTTCCCACTAATTTCTAATAAAACTCTTACTGCAAAATTTTCCTCTTTGGTTTAAAAAAAAAAAAAAAAAAGTTTATCAAAAGAGCAAAAGGTTTTGATGAGCCTTACTAATTTTGATGTAAAAGTTATTGTAAAGGAGGTTTTATGTAGTAGTTGATTTGATAGTTAATATCTCTCCCAGGCCAGCCTGACTTATAAAATGGCCTGTTCAGAAGAATCCCCAATTTGTTTCTTTGTTTTTTTTTTTCATTTATTTGGAACTGAAAGTAGTAATTGGAATGTCATGTTAAAATTCTTTGTCTTTTATCATGCTCCTTTTGCTGACTGATATGTAAGATATAGAGGGAAAAGAACGTTTAACGTGTAGTAAGAACAGCAGCTAGAAGGATAAATTTTTCTCCAGTTTACATTTTGCTTAAGAGACATAAGAATCAAGGTTCTTAGAAATATCAGTTAATATGTACCTGATTTTTTATTGATAATAAATGTAGATGCTAACAACTCTTAAATTCCCACAAAAAGTGCATAGATTTACTGTAGTCATAACTGAACTCTTATATAGAACACTAATTTCATCATTTCCAGTTCATTCTCCAATGTTTCAGAGCTTGAAAATATGGCCCTGTGTAACAGTCCTTCCAGATGTGTGTACTGTGAACTGCTGGCAATTGCATTTAGCCAATTTCTTGGCTAAAAAGCTGATTAACTTTGCCCCTTGGTCACAATTAAAAGAAAAATATATCTAAAGACAAATGAATCATCCTTTCTGTTTTGTGTGTTCTCTCTTCATTAATCTGTTCCTTTTTCTTTCTTTCTTACTTTTCTTTTTTTCTTTTTTACTTTTTTTTTTTCCAAATCAAATCTTGTTAGGGATTGTGCTGTCATTTTCTAAAGACATTGTCTCAGTGGCCACATTGTATATTAATGATTTCTTCAAAGAGAGCAAGGAAAGCTTGGCCATTGCAAACCTAGGTATTCACAAGGCATTGCTGATCCACAAATGACGTTGACCATGCCCCTGCTAAAGCAGTCATACAGCATTGTAAAAGAAGGTGCTGGCACATAACGTTTTGTCATGCACATGGGTGTGGAGGCCCACAATGCTACTCGAGATGTGCTTTCAAGTGGTCATAGCACTGAGCCAGATGGAGTTCAAGAAGTGTTTGGACAACACTCTCAGACACACAATCTGATTTTTTTATCATTATTTTATTTATTTATTTAGGGTGGTCTTTTGGGAACCTAGGAGTTGGACTCGATCTTTGTGGGTCCCTTCCAACTCAGATAGTCTATGATCCTATGAGGAGGCTATCAGCAAGCACAGTCAGTTGTGTTCTGATGCAGAAATTTGCCCTCAAGCTAATAAAGATCTAAAGCATGGAAACTTCTATAGCACCTTGTAAAATGGAGGGGCATTCAGAACAAAAAGCATGGTCAAAGTATGCTGGATTAGATCTAGAATGAGAAGATCATGAACTGCTTTTAAAATTATAGGAATGGTTATAATGAGTATGAGTAACCTGCTAAGGGAGGTCTAAGTAAGGATGGTAATAAGACAGGTGGAGATAGGGTCACAGTGCAAGTGGAAAGGGAAAGAAAAGTATAAAAATGTCAAAGTGATAGAAGTAAGAAGGGACTGATGTAGAGTTGCAAAAGACTGAGGGGAGAGGTAGGTCACATTGGTTTGGGTCAGTCTTCAGCTGTAAGTCAATATTTACTTGTAAAGTATAAAAGTTAGTTGGGAACATAGGCCAAGCAAATATTGATTTAAACCAAGGGCTGGTATGAGCTTTTAATATTGTTGTTCCCTTTGTCCACTATGGCATTAGAAGCTGAACTCCTTTTTATTTACTTACAGGTAGGTATGGTGCAAATATCTTTGATATAGGCTTTTAGGCTTGCTACCAGTGATCTGAAGCTTGACCTGTGAAAACTGTCCTTTCTGGGCATCAAAAGTAATATAGTTTTAAAGAGCAATACAGGGCCTCTCCTAAGTGACCTGCCAATCATGCTAAACTGAAGTGTTATTTGCAGTGGTTTTGGAATGTGGTTTAATAATTCCCAGAGGACAGAATTCAGACCATGAAATACATTTCACTTTGGACCTGAGGATAGACCTGCGGTATGGTTCTGAAGGTGAAAGCTAGTGTTTATATCCAGTCAGACTCATGGCCTAGAGCAATTCATGAACTTGCTGGAAAATGTTGCTAAAGAGATGTATGCTGCTTTGAATGTTTTTTTTTTTTTTTTTTTTTTTCCTTTTCTTGTTGAACAGCTGTAACGAATGTTAAAGTGCATGGTAGAAATAGTTCAATTTCAAAAGTATTTAAGGAATGACAGAATAGATAAGCACCTGACAACAAACTTAGAGTGAAGAATATTTAGTATTTCACTGTTCCATTTTTTTCACCAGACAGGTAGTTATTATGTATGTGCTATACAAAAACACGATGGATTAGGTTTTATTTTTTTTTTCTTAATGCACTGATACTTTGGCAGAGAGGTATTTGACTGTAAGAATTTTAATACTTAAATTTAGTAGTCATTCATAACCACATTTCAGTACATCTAACACTAAAAATAACTACTGAGATTACCGTAGGTTCCAAATTAATAAGAATACCTTGCAAAAGGAGATTCTGCTGATATACCTCCATGCCACCCCCCCCCCCCCCGACTTGCTTCCAACTTTCTTTTATGTTGAGACATTTCAAAGATAAGAATGAGATATATTTTACTTGTAAAATAGTTCCTTGACTTTCATTTTGAAAAAAAAAAAAAAAAAAAAAGTTTTACACAGAAGAAATTTCACTGCTTTGCTCCTGGATCAGTAATGCATACAGCATTTCTTTACGTGTTCTGAACTTGAGTTCATTAGAAGTAAGGCATAACTAAAAGATCAATTATTAGCATTCATTTTCTTGCTTTCTTCAGATTCATTACAAATACAGATGGATTGGTGTGCAGTACATGATAAAGCTGATTGATGGAGTTTTTTGCTCTAATCTGAAAGGTCATATTTTCACCTGGTTCCCTTGGAATTTGCTGGATACGCAGATCAAGTGGTCAGTTGAAACTCAAGAATGTAAATTTAATACACAATATTTAATAATGCAAATTATTAAATATACATATCTGAAAAAAATAATGGAGATTAAAGCTCTTTTCTCATATTAAACTTCAGTGGGGGGAAAAAAAAAAAAAAAAAGATTGTAAAAGTATATCCTAGTGAATTCTAGTCCAGATGCAGCTCTCATGCAGTTTGAATACAGGCTCTGTCCTGAAGCAAGTCATCAAAGAGAGTGCAGATTGCGTCAGCTGGGAATGCTCCTGATAGCCACTAGGCAATGACATGAAGTCACTGACTATTAGGAGTTCCTGCAGGTTGTCCTTCCCTCATCATGCTGAGGTGTCTTTTAGCCACACAAAGATATAATTGAAAAGCATAAAAAATATGAAAATATAAAAAATGGAAAGCAAAAATAGAGTTGAAAAGCATAGGGAACTGGGCTACTGTAGTCTTGATTGTTGATGAAAAATTATCATAGGTCTTTTGTCAATAATCTATTACTATCTTTTTTATGTTACAGAATATACAGCAACTTCAAAGCATTTGACTAGTATTTCACCTTAGAAATGATGATTCCTTAGGGTATTTTTTTTTAACGTGTGTAAACAGTGATCAACTAATAATCCAGAAGTGCCACAGACTCACCCCCAGATAGCCATGAAACCTCATTTATTTCTTTTGCAAGTGTTAAAGAATTATTAAGGTAGTGTTAAATGCTTTCAAGATTACTTTAAAGACAAAAATTAAATCTGTATTTCATAAAAAATATTTATTTTAAAATTTATATCAGTCCATCTTTAAGTAATATACTGCAAATAATTGTGGCATTAAAAGGAGCACTTTGCAGAAATTTTTGGTAGGTATCTTCACCAATGATGTATGTAATATCCTGTCTAATTTCATTCATAAGAGGGTAGATATTCTAGTGGTTGGCCACTTGGCCTTCAAAGCAGTTTGAAATTGCAGTGTCACTAGCGCACTTCTGAGATGATTGCTTGCAGAAGTGCAGCTGGCAGCTTGGACCAGTATAGTCACCGGCACTTCTACGTAAAATAATGTTGAGCAGTAAGGTGGTAATGTAGATGTCATCTGGATGCTTCCTTTTTCCTCTGTGTAGGGTCATGTCCACATATGTGTAAAAAAGCAAGGTTTGCAAGAAGTAATACCTTTTATTAGACTAGCTGAGATGGTGAAAAAATGCGTGCACTAGGACTGTTTTTAAAAGAAAATGCTATTTCCTTGTGTGCATTTGTTGCATGTATATGAACATAAATATTGCTATGTTCATGTAGTTCCTACATAGATGGCATTCACATAAGCGTGTGTATGAAATGATTGCCCAAAGCTTGCTTGAATGTAATGCTTTAAATGTAGTACCCAGGGTAATGCTAAACAAAAGCAATGACCTCTCTGTATTTTTATCAAAGTAAAAAGAAGTTAGCAACTACAGCAGAAGGACCTTACTTTCTGATCTTGAAAGTTTCTGAAAAACAGTCTGCACTTTAAATTATTTAAATGTCATTAGTTTATGGCCTGCAATATTCAACAGTTTAAAGTTGCTAATTAGACTAATCATTATAAAAATGCATGTGAGAGGATGAACAGTTTTTATTAGCTTTTTTTATAATGAAGCAGCAGGTCAAAACAGAGATTATCTACGGTACTTCTAAAGTTCAATATGATCATCTAAGTGTGTGCTGTTGTAGCTAAAGTCTATGACCTATGAAATCAAAGAAATTTGTGTGTCCTGCACCAACTTTGGTCTCTGTGAAATTTCAGTAGCTTATACCAATTAGACATATTCCAAAACTAACAAGCATAGTCTGACATGAATGCCACAGAGTTGCATGTTTTTGTTCAAGAGTCATATTGGGGTCAGCTTCTTTTTCAGTGGCTTGAAAGTGAATTCAGTTTTGGGGATAGCCAATAAGGAAGGTTAGAAATGAGGTTATTGATAAGACCATGAACCTTGTTGTTTGGTTCGTTTCTTTTACGTAGCTTTTTTTTTTCTTTTTTTTTTTTTTTTACTGAAAATGGGTATTCTAAGAACTACCACTTTTCAACAGTGCTATAGTTACTATTTTTAAACAGAAAAAAAAATAAATCAAAATTACTCAAAAAAAAATCCATTGTTCATTGTGCCATCTGTTTTTGCACTTAGAAGACTACCATCAGCATAATTAAATTAGCACTTTTTTCCCCCAATCTTTCTTATGTTGTCATGTATTCTAATGTATTTATACAATATTAAATGAGGATATATTTTGTAGTTAAATCACAGAACTGAACTAATGATATCTCTTGTTAAAATTCTGTCTTGAAAGGTTGCATTCAAGTTATAAATGGCTTTGGGGAAACAATAGTTTTATTTAGAATCATACAGATCTTTTACAAGCTGAAAATACTGATGATACAAGGAAGAAGAGATCTAACTCGTGCAGTAAGCAAATAGTTATTAAGAAGTGCACATTGACTTCAGGTGCCTGTCAGTTTTTGTGATTTATGCTTGGTATGTTTATGTAATGGTAGCACTCTGTTCTATAGGTCTTGTCCTAACGACAAAATAATCTTAAACTGCAGCAAGGATGGCTAATGAATGTTACTAGAAGGGACATTTTCACCATTACTTGGACACACTACAATACTCCACTTACTTTTTTACATGTTTGAGATGGAGAAATTGCAACAATCACCTCTTCCACTACAGAACACCTCTCAAAGAAAGCAATAATTTTTGAACAGCACCCGCATGATTTTGAGCAAGGAATGAGAAAAGTGATGCATTTAATTAACCAAATCATTATTTTACTGGAATCTTTGGATGTCCAGTGCCTAGAATGACACTTAGTCACAAAAATAAGGAGCATGTACTATAGTTGATGTGAAGTAAGAAGGAGCATTTTGTCTGTTTTAAAGCTCATGAAGGCTTCTTAAGCACAGAATGATTTGTGTGGTTTGTGCATACGTTTATGGATTATATTTTACAGTAGCCACACAATTTATAATTAGGTATATAATTTTTTTACCTCTGAATTTCAGTAGATGCTCGCTGTCAAATTTCATATATCTGTATGGTCTTTCAGACAATTTATTTAATTAATTCAAATAATTAAATTCTCTGCTTTGGCTGGCGCTTTGGATTCCATTCCTCTCCGTGTTCAGGTCATGCTCTCTTTTTTCATTCTCGTCTGCTCCCTATTCAACACCTTCGTGCTTCTGAGAACATGTCTATACTAAACAAAACGGTGGTGTCTGGATTCACATGCTGAGTCAGGATAAGTACTAGAAATATTCTGTCCGCACAGTATGAAGCTCTGAGACATGGTAATTACCTCACATGTGCTCCTCACTATGCAATATGGACTTGCTCTTAATCCCCATTCTTCACAGTCTCCTGCTTCATTCATCTGCAGCTCCTGTCCCCGCTGCAAAAGGAGCCAGTACATTCCCTGTGCAGTCAGAGTAAGCAGAGAGAGCCTACTTCTTACAGGCTGAATAATAGGAGTCAGAAGAGGAAACCCAGGTCCTACCAAACATTATTTGGTGTTTATGAAACCTGGCAGAAAACCAGATCTTGAATACCAGCTTGCCAATTACTTGATGTAGTCATAGTTTTTCCTGTTCTGGAATCGTCTTACTGCATGCTCTATTACATAGCTTGCTGTGCTTTGCACAAGTTTTTATATCATTTCATATTTGCTTAAATTAAAAACAGACTTTCTGGAAGGAGTATCTTTCTTGCTGCTAGGGGGTTTAATAGTGTTGGGGTCCCTCTACATTATTTACCTCTTAGCAACTGCTAGAGTGTAGATTCATAGCTAGACATGGCAGTGAATGAAAAGTCATTATTCTTTAGGACTGTTTGAGAAAACTCCCTGTTAAGGAAGAATTTTGCCAACGTGTCTCTTCAGATTTGCCATGCTAATCTGTGGTATGTTTTCCATAAATATTTGTTCACAGTAGATTTGTTACCTAATGCTTGAGACACTGACAGCATATGAAACAATACCTGTCAACTTTGTTGGAGAAAGCATGGTTTATAACTTGGATAGTGAGCAAGTGATGGTAAAGGAATAATATCAGTATACATGCTAAAGCAGGAAGTTCTCTCTTTGGCGGTCTCTTTCTCCTCTGGGACTCAACTTTGTATTGTATCACTCCTCTGCGTAAGTTTCTATAATGAAATACACGTCTTCCTGTTTGTGTAGACATCAAAATACAAGACAGCTGTTCACCTTAGCTACTGAATACTTCAGGTACACAAAATTGTCTCAAATTTGAGAAATTTTGCATCAACATTGAAAATCTAGACCAAGATAATCAATCTTGATGCAAACCTGGATGCAAAATTTCTATTTAAATTATCAGACTGATAAAGAGTATTCCTTGTAGAATTGTAATTTTCATTCTCTTGCATGGTCCCCAAATTATGGTGAGTCACTCATGAGACTATTTACAGTGGGAGTTTATTTCTTTATACAGGCACTCGTCATTAAATGTTGAAAATACTTAGCTGTTTTAGCTAACACCTTTTCTTGCAGTGTGATGGTTATTCCTTCCAGGTTTGCTATTTGAGCATTTATCAAGCTCTTCAGTCATTGAGGCTTTTGCATTCTTATGAAAACAGTGCCAAAGGTAGTGTTGATGTCTGACAGTGTGTTGCCCTTCTGGGTGGGAGTTGGTGATAAGTGGAAATAATAATGCTGCAAATCTATGGAGAAATGTTAGTGTCTAACCTGATAGAATTGCAACAAAGCATAACAAGAAAACAAGTAAATCCATTCTAGGTTCAGGTAATAAACATTGTGGCTGTGGGGGGGGGGGGGGGGGGGGGGAGTGGGATTAGATAGGAAAGACCATTATTGCATCAAAATGATGCATCTGCAGGCTCCTTTCATGAGTGTTTTATGACTAGGCAAACACATTTTCGTGTTGGCTTCCGCAGTAAATGTTTCTCCTTTATTGCTTGATAGCCACTTAGAATTTAGCCTGATTTTTAACAGTGCTAACATACAGTATGAGGAAAATTTATTTGAATAAAATAGAGCTACATTCTTCTAAACTGGAGTCATAATATTAATACTTAAAATACACAGCAACATGCTGGGAAAATGGGATAGTTATTTAGATATATTATAAAATGTATCCTACTACTTTGATGTGATTCACTACTATTTCACCAAACCAATTTAACAGTCTCCTGTGGAGAGGGAATAGTGCAATTAAAATTAGTAACAGAGATTTTCACATTCATATATCTAATTCAGGGATGGGTGATAATGAATTAAATACTTTTTCCTTCTTCTTCTGATGTCAAATCAGTATTAAATGAATCTGAGATAGAATTCATATTTAAAGAGTGTGCCTGTGTGAAGAGCATCTGGAGAAAGATTTTCACGTTAAAAATAGGTGTCCTAGCTCAGGTTTGGAAGTTGTCTTTTTTGTTTGTTTGTGTTCTGTTAGATTCTTGAAAATTATGTGAATGTATAACAGTAATTGCTAAAAAGTTAAATCACTTAGCAGTGCTCCCAAAAACTAAGAACTTCCTAGAAAGAGAACTGCTGTCATTAAATTTGCCTTGGACAAAAATTAAGGAAAGTAGAGCAAAAGATTGATAGCCCTGGGAACAGTAGTCTCTAGACACTTGTTAATCAGACATTGGAAAACCCAATGGGTAATCCTCCAGGGTGAAGTGGCTAAATTTGTTTGTAGACATTATGAATAAGAAGTGGTTCTTGACTCATTATGAAGCAGCATAAAAAAAAATAATAACAAGGATATGCTGTTGTCTATGGATGATATTGCTTTGAGAAAAAAAAAAAAAAAAGGAAAAGAAAAAAGAAAGCCAAAAAAAACACAAACCTCAACCCTCCTTCTGGTACTTCCTATAATTAGACAAAGAAATTAGATATCTCTTCTTAAGCAAACAAGTCAGTGTAGCAAGAGTTGCATTAACCCTTCACCTAACCACAGATTAGATAACAGTTGTATATTAATAGTAGTTCTAGAGGTCTATTGGCAAGATAGTAACTCAGTGACTCCTGCTGCATCACCGAGTTTTGCAATATATGTGATTACTTCTGTTCCTCAATAAAAGCTTTTCAATAAACAAATGAACAAACCAACCCATGCCCTTGTGCTGACTGCACTTGCAATTGCAGATGGTATGTAAATAATGAAAAATGTAAATTACCTATTCTTTAGAGACCTGACCAGTAACAGGGCTGACGAAGAACAGGAATCAAAACTGCAGTTTAAGGAACAAAAATTTGTGCAGTGTTACCATGCTTATTTTGGAGGCATTTTGCCCTAGCTCCTGCATGTTGCTGATCACTTTGTGGCTGAATAGCAAGATCTTCCATGCACCTTAACTTTATGGCATGTGTGAAGAAACAAGCATTTTACAGGAGAAATAAATCCTCGGGTTTTATTTTTAAAATATAAATTGTAAATGTTGCATACTTGGTAGTGTACATGCCTTTAAGTGCCTTAAAGATGGATGCTAGTATTGTACCCTGTGTATTGATTGCTACCATTTTCAGGGTAAGAAATATTCTGGAATGTATTTGAGCATGAAGGAAGGCTTGTGTCTTGCCCAGATACAAAAAGTAAAAATCAAGAAGTGGCTAATTTGTTAAATCTAAACTGATTATAGTGATCTCAATTCAGTGTATCTTCTAACTTTCTGTTTGCTTTATACCTGCACTGCGCCTTGCTCTGTACTGATTACTCATTATCTGAGTACTTTTGTGACCAAACCATACGGACCTGTGTACTTGTGCTTACAGAAGAGAAGTGAAAACAGAGCTGTCTGCGCCTTTCACTTGAGCACAGAGCATCTCAGGAAGGCAAACAGAGAAGTGATAGAAAAGGGATGGCTGCCGTTCTGAGGAAACTTGTGGTGCAACAAGTTGCAAGTGAAGCGAGGATGCAAGTTGGGCAAAGTGGAACATCTGAGAGACTTTTTTCTGCTTTTAAAATGGAGGAGCCCAGATTTTGTGTGTTCCTGTAGCTCAGATTTGTTTATAGCACCAAGGAAAATCAGATGGTTGAGATTTCACTAGAAGGAGAAAAAAAAAAAAAAAAAAGCATTTTAAATGATGTAAATGAGCCAGTTAAGAAATGTGTTGAGATCCAGTCTCTCACACTTCCATGTTACCTTACTGACCCAGCGCTAAGCGCAAGCACTTCATAGTTGTTGGCATTTCCCATTTCCCTGCAATGTTGCCCGAAGGTTCTTAGGACTTTAAGTGCAGTAAGTTTTCTTTTCTCCTTCCCTTTCTTTTTTTCCCATCACAAAGGTGATAAATCAGAATGACCCTCCTTCTAGCAAAGAAAAATGGGCTAGTCTTTATGCAGCTTCTGTCAATGCCATCCTTTCAGACTGCTAGAAGAGGTCACAAAGATCAAATATAGACATCTCCCACTAGAGAGGAGCACATGACCTTGAACCCCTTCCCAGCACCTGCCAACCTCTCAATAGCCAGCCTTAGGATACAGCCAGGCTGCAGTTATTGCAAGCCTTAACGTTGCAGAGGAGCTTTGAGGAAACAGACGAACATTTATGTCAGCTGGAAAAGGCTTAAAATCCAATTATGTTTCTATGGTTTGCAGTCATACTCTTTGAGTCTCAGTGAAGCTTAGTTCTGCATGCGTTTGTGAGAGAGGTGCTGGATCTGACTGGTTGGGGCTTGTGCATTTTGGCTTCCTTGTCCTCTGCCTGTGCAGCAGAAACAAGGTTTTCCTACTGTATTTTGACTCTGCTCCATCCTTGCACACAGCGGGAGGAAAGGATTTGCCCTAAATTCCTTTGGTCGTTTGTCTCTTAGACTGTTCTACAACCTCACAGTTGGTTCTGTTAAAAGTGCTGTTATTTAAAATGTCCAGTTTTTCCTTTGCATGTGCTCACTTCAGACAGCCGCCAGACCCTTTCGCTGCGCTCACAAGCAGTGACGCACAGACATGCGACGAATGAACCAGACTCTACAGTCTGGTTTGGCAATTCATGAATTTCAGGACATCTATTTTTTATCTAATTTACTTCAACTATTTTCTAATCCAAGGTATCTTTCTTGTATTGCAATTAGCTGCTACAGCAATGTCAGTTTTTAGCATGTCTATATCCCAGCAAAAGAATTATTGTAAAGCACAATTGCATTGTGTAAACAGTAATACTTGTGACAGTCCATTTGCCTGAATACATTAGAGTCCATAAAAAAGGTCTATTTAAAAAATGTGACTTTCTCCTTATTTCCTGCCTTTTGATTGTCATTGTTTGCTCAGTTATAAAGTGGTTTGTTGATACCAAATATTTTAATAATTCCTTTCCAAGTCCTTGTGCCTATGCCTTTGAGATGCTGCTATAGTAATTAAACTGTCTTTTAGTTGAAATGCTTGCGAAGCGTCCAGTTCTGTGCCTGGCAGCTGGTGATGCATTATAGAGACATTGAGCTAATCGATTAAAACCGCAGAGACATGGGAGTTGTCTGACAGCACTGTACTAGGATGAAATTAGTTGGAATTGCATGGTGAAATTAGGGGGAATGCAGGTGATTGCAGCTCTTCTGGGAGAATCCTGGGTGAGAGGGACACTGTGTGCTGATCCCTGTGTAATTAGGACAGCCATGTTTTAACAGTATTTCTAAAGTATTAAAATGGACTGGGTAAATCAGCAGGGTTGTTTCCAGTGAACTTGGCATCCATCCACTGTGACTGAAATAACATGAAATTTTTCGGCTGCTAGGAAATGTGAAATTGGACTAATTGTCTTCTAACTAGTCTGTTAGTGTGCTAGTCTGTAGCAGGTCAGGAGTACTAATACTGTATGCTTTCAGGTCTATCATTGGAGCTTAAGAAATATAGCTATATTTGCAGGTTAAATTACACAGAGTTTATGGTAAGATATTTATTGGAATAAAGACAATGCAAGTACGAATACAGATTGAATCACAGTCTGTACAAGCAGCTTGGATATATACTTGTTTGTAAAACTGCCTAATGGATCTGCTTTGAAATATTTTATGTAATACTTTAAGAGGCAATCCTAATTCTAGTCTAAGCGGAGAAGTTCCTTTGCACTTGGCACTTGCTCTACACAAATGCTAAGGAATCCCTATAAAATTAATTTCCAGCAAAATCATGGTTAGCTTTCTAGCTAAATCAGTCAGATTTCCACTCTGTTTCATATTACTCTGAGAATTGTTCTAAGCAGTGCTGAGCATAAAGCAATCTGCTTTCAATTGCAATTCTACATCTCTTCATTTTAATTTGGAAATACTGTTTGGCTAAACAGTTCAGCAGAGTGGATGGATGTAGAATGCGCTTCTTTGACACCAAGAAAATATTTCTGCTGCACATTTCACCCTAAAGCAAGACAACAAAATACCCACTAGATGTAATGAGAGAGACCACCTCCTGTCTTCTGGAGTTGTGGAGGGCCCAGATGGGCTGTCTTTTGGGGCCTCGTGGGAACCACACTGTGTTCCCAGCTTGCAGCACCTGTCTTCTCCAAGCATTCCTGCCCTGAAGCAGGGGCAACTTCTCTCCCTCCCTCTCTCATGGCCCCACTTCCCAAGCCAGGGGCTGGGAGTAGTGATACCCACCTGGAATTTGGCCTGGTGGGTGCCAGCTTCTGTGTTTCATAAGTATGAATACAAGGGAGGCTGAGTATGCTGGAGTTGAACATTCGTCAAGGCAAGAGTAATGTGTTACTACAAAGGAAGAGCTGTCTCCATACAAGCAGAAGAGAAATGACTTGGCAGTCAGATCTACATCGTATACAAAGACAGAAATAGTATAATTCAACAGCGGCTTAATTCAGTGGGAATGTGTTTCCTGAATGAAATAGAACCCAAATAGCAGGATCCCTAAGCAAGTAGATGCTTGTTGGGCAGGACCTGTGATATGTCCCTATGACAACCTTTGAACAGTGAGTCCTGATGAGATTGGTACTCTGTTGGAGGCCAAACACTGGATTCACTATCTGGCCTAGAATAACCTCTGGAAAATGCCTCTCCTATCATTCTGAATCTGGGAGTTAGTGGCCATAGTTTTTGCCCTGTGCTTGTCTTGTATTTAACCTAACTAGTCAGCTTAAATCGCTACTGAATGCATGGTTTTCTCTTATAATTAATTGCATACTGAACTGCTACTGCAAACTGACAAGACACAATGGGGTTTCAGGGACTATCTTATAACTTTGTTTTAAAACAAATTTGACTTATTTCTCACGATGTCTTACCTTTAAGCTGACATGTAACATGGTGTTACATGTTTTTGTTTTGTTTTGGATTTTAATTCAAGCAGGCTGTTTTTTTTTTTTTTTTTTTTTGTTTTTGTTTTTGTTTTTCAATGTTTATTTTGGAAAGAATTACAACCATTGAGTAACATATTCTTTTCCAGATAACCAATATGTGCAATTCTGCTGCATTGGAACATTGGCTTTTTTTTTTTTGTGATTTTTTTTTTTTTTTGTCTAGGGTCATTCAGCTGTTGTTTTTTATTATTATTATTATTGTTTTTTTTTTTTTTTACAATTATTAAAATTCTTCTCTATTGAAGAATAAGTGGAGAGAGCATTTATTATGAAGAATGTATCTTATATTGCTTATGATCTAAAGATATATTTTATTTTTACAGTTATTTTGACCACACCTATTCTAAAGAAAAAGCTACAATGTATTTGGGAAAACTTTTATGGTAGCAATGGGAATAAACAGTGCACTTCTCAATTTTTCCCCTTTTAATCTCCAAGATCCGTTATGCACGTATACATACAGCAAACCTTTCCCATTCCCTGAGTAGATCTTTGTCTTCCATGAAGAGAAGTACCACTAACTAGAATAGTAATTTGTCACTAGAAGGGGGAATTCAGTAGCATCAAACAGTATGTCATATGTTTTTATTAAGCTGTATCTGAGATGCAATAAGATTCCTTCCCCATCCCTGCCTAACAATTGCTCTAAATGAAAGCCTCTGTATAATGGTTTGTAATGTCTTGCAAATGTCTCCCAGTCCCTAAACTAAATTTATTCAGAGCCAATTTAAATCCATCTCTTCTTTGAGCCAATACTATCTTTTACATAAAATTGTTCTCCATCCTATGTTGCCTAAGTGTCCTGCAATCATATTTCTTCTCAGCTTTTGTTTTGGTTAGCTGAGAAAGCTTGTAGATCATCTGGAGATACTTTCAATTACCTCATAACCTCTTTCCGCATCTGATTCAAACTGAAGATCTCTTGAACACTGGGCCCAAAGCTTAACAAAGTAGTCCAGATCAAGTCTTATCTCTACCGTGTGAGCACTACCCTGCACATTACCCTGCAATAAATATATTATTATTAATCTCCGTGCTTTATTTACAGCCTTTATTTATTCTCATAGCAGCTCTACAACAAAATGTCTCTGCCTTACTTGTGTCCAGCTGATCATTTTAAAGCTGTTAATATAAGTCATTAAGAATGATGTCATTTTTTCTTACTAAGTCTGATTTCGTGTCTGCTTCTACAGCCCTCCCATTCTTCACACACTGTATAATTATCCTTCTCTGGAGTGGCCTTTTGCTGCTGCCTTCATGAATTTCACTGCTGTGGAATTGTATTGAAGTCAATTAAAAAGAAAACATTAAAAACCTTTCCACAACTGATCCTGAAAACATTATAATCGCAGTAGCTTCTTCCTAGTCCACTACGTCTCTTGTCAGTATTGTCTCCTAGTATCCCCCAGTGTAAGGGGCAGGCATACCTCCCAGTATCCTCTTGACCCAGTTTACTGCCCATCTGGGGGGGGGTGGGGGGGGGGGAGTTTCTTCTTTTCTGTCCTTAAATTGCCATTTCCTTTGTGGTACTGTAAGAAATATTTTAATGGAATTCTTACCTACCAAAATTTCTTTGTGTACAAAATAAACTACCAAAGAAAGCCAGTGGATTAATTTTGCAAATCTACTATTCACCTAAAAAACAAGAGTGGTTATTTAAAACAAGCAAGAAAAAAAAAAAAAAAAAAAAAAAAAAAAAAAAACCTTGGAGTAATTATCTGTTCTTAATAAGCCTAGTCAAGCATCGATTCTAGATGTTGGTTTGAAGTGTTTAATACCTAAAGTCTTAATGCAAGAGGTAAAGAAGTATTTTTGAAAACTATGTGATTGGTGACTAATGGCCAATTTTGACACATAAAACTCAGGACAGTCCCAATAATGAACTAGCACCTATAGAGTTTATTTGGATTCCTGTGCTTTGTCAGTCTTTTATTTTTTTTCTTTCATCATCAGATTATAATTTTATCTTGCATGCTTGTTCTTGTTCATTTTTTCAATGGTCAAAAGGTCAAAGTTATGTGGTTCTTTGTTCTTTATCATTTCCTGTTGAAAGAACATTGTCTTTTTTCTTTTCTTTTCTTTTCTTTTTTTGTTTTAATATATTCCTAGAAGAACATGCTTAGATATTTCTGCATGAAAAGTTAAGCAGGTGAAGTAGTTCAGTGGGAAAACTCTTTTGGATGAGATCTTTATCTATGATCCTGCCAAAAGCAAAGATCCAGCTACTGACAGATGATTGTCTATGTTTTCAACTCTTGTAGGCATGAGAATTAAGAAGAAAACATTTCAGTAAGTCATCTGGAAGAAGCAAAGATTGGGAAATGCCACAGATTTTTAATGGCAATGATTATCTACGTATTTTAACTGGTTATTTCTTAATAACAAGTTTCAAATGCAAAACAGTTTTGGAATGCTTGGAAACACGGTAGTTTGACAGAAGCCAGTAGAAGCTTGATCAAAACCAGACTGTATATTTTAAACGGCAAAACTTGAGAAGTATCCCTGAAACTAGAAGAATCTGAGTTCTAGTTGAAAAATTCATCAAAAGCTTAACTGTAAATGGACCCAAACATGTGGTAAAGTAATGAAATGTTGAAACAGTGATATAACATCTTTTCTTTCTGTGTCTGAGTTTAGCTCTGTGATAGAGCATGAATCAACTACAAAATAAATAAATTTGTAAAAGCGCCAAAAGAAAGGAAAACAAATGAACAACAACAACAACAAAAAAAGCCATAAGAATAATAAAACCTTTCTAGAGCTTTAAAAAGGGTATTACACAAATCCTCTGAAGTATTATTTGCAAGACCCTCTGAACAGGTGTTTATATATAGCCAAGTCAGCTTTCAAGGGAAAAATATTGTGCAGTTTCTCAGTGAAACAAATGTTTCATGCACGTAAGGTGCATTGCAAATATTTTGAGATATAAGGTATATATATATTTGGAATATTTTTCTAATAAAGCTAGGAAAGATTATTGGTGTTTCTTTAACCAGTGTTATCACTTTGTTCCTCCTACATATCTTTCATTGTAGGGTTTAAATCTGTTTACACCTTTTCATTCTGAAATACAAGCTTCCACTCATCTTTTTACAAAACTAAAGCTGTTGCATATAGTACACGTCTCTTGGACTCTTCAGATCTCATTTCCACACAATTCCCCGTCCCATCAACAAATGATAGCAGTGTTCTGCCTTTGAATGACCAGCTCACTGATTTCAGCTGTGTGCAAATCCAAGGTCTGCAGCCTTCTTCAAAGCAGCACTATGGTTGCTGTATGTGTGTCCCCTTGACCACAGCCAATTTAGTTCTGGAATTGGATTCTGTTGTCTGCTGAGCTTTCCAGGCTGCCTTTACATATTTGCAACTTGCAAACCCAACCGGCAGTGGCCTGATGGCAGAGCTTTTGGAGGCTCATACTGCATGCTAGGTTGCATTTCCACAGAAAAGACACTAATATGCCAAAAGTAGCACCTGCGGGATGTGCCAGGATGGAATGTTTTGCTTTTGCCGTTGTTTCATTTTCTTCTGGCTTGCCACCTAGCAAAATCCTTTGGTTCAGTCCTACACTGCAGGGCATGCTTTTTTCACACCAAAAAGCTGAGGTAAATGCTATGACAGTAGTAAAGATGTTCCCATTGTTCTACACACCTTGGAACAATAGCTATTGTAGTTGGTTGGTTTGTTTTTGTTTTCCTAAAATATACCACATTTACTTTCATTGACCATTTCCTGAATTTATTTCCAGGCATATCAGATGTTGCTATTTTTTGTTATTTTTAGTAATGTTCATGTTAATAGAAGTGACAGATGACGTACACTAAGTTTCCAAACACACAGGAGGCAGGACACATTTCTAGCTGTATTTTCTCATCATTGCTGTCCTTTTCCTCTGCTGTATTCCATCTAAATAGTACCAAAGTTAGAGCTTTAAGTAGTTTTTGTTTGTTTGTTTGTTTGTTTGTTTTTCCTCGGCAGAGTTTATAGGGCAAAAAGAAAACCCAAATTCCATGTATGTCTCACCAGGGAAGAAAGCTTTTAAAGATTTCATTGTGAGATAAGGACTTGCATCCAAAAGGTCTTCATAGCTGAAGGAATATCAGTTCCCTGTGGTCTACAGGCTTATTCAACCAGGGCAGTTGTCTCCTCGTGAGTGGAGAGAGTGATTGACTGTACCAGGCTTCCCTCTGGAATCAATTCGTATTACTGTGTACCATTATAGCATGAATGTGAGGGACTCCAGCAGAAGCTAATTAGGATACTTAGATGTGCCTTAGAATCATAATTTTCTTTCATCTTAATTTTCTGTGCAGTGACTTTTAAGCTCTGCTTTTTACAACCTTCTGACTATGGTTGTAGGACTAAGAAAATGAGTCTTTTACTAAGATATCAGCCATTGTCACCTTAGAATGACTACATATCCATAGAAAAATGAATACAGAAAGAAGATTGCTATGAAAATACACTTTCTATTGCTGCCAAAATTTCAGTAATGTTTTCTTTGATGCCAAAAAATATTTAAACAAACATGCATTGCATTCTCAACTAATGAGTGGAGGTAAGCCTGTAAATGTTGTTGGCTAATTGTGTATATATATATATATAAATATAAAAACAGTCATGATAGAATATTGCCTTAAAAGTAACTGCAGCCAAATATGCAGCTTTTATTTAACTGTATTAATAATTGAAATTATTGTGCTATATTAGTAATGTAGGTTAAAAACAAGTATAGTTCAACTTGAGCTCTATACTTGAAACAATTTACTATTTATTTTTCATTAAAATATTTTATAATTTGTAAAAAGAAAATAATTCTGAAAAGGGGATTATTTAATCATTTTGATAACAGTACATCTCTAAGAAACATTTTTAGTCAAATAAAATTTGCTGCTACCAATCCCACATGTAGGCCTCACATGGTTTAATGGTATTACCAAATATTTTTGTGGGAGATTAAGCCTTCGCATTCCTTGTGTATTTTTTTCCCCCTTGAAACAATTCCTGTAGGCGTATGGAAGAAAAGGCATTTATTTTGCTATATTACATGAAGTGATTTGCCCTTCCAACATGCTTGAGCTCAAGATGTTATTACAAAGGCCAAAGGGTTTTGCCTTTATGGACCTAATTAATTAAAATTAGAAGTTAGAAAGCTTAGGTATTCATTTATCAGAAGACATAAAAACATGAAAAAGGTGGTATTTTACTTTTTTCTTCTGGCTGAAGGATTATGAATTTAAATATGAATAAATCTTTTGTGAATCCAGCAGCAAGATGTACATTACATCTGTCAAATCAGGAATGGTACCATAAAACTAGAGAAAACAATGTTATTACCTGCTTTTCAAAACGTGTGTGTGTGTGGTTTGGATTATCTTGAAAAGTCCAACTTCAGTGAATGCAAGACTTCGGATTTTTGAAAGTAAGAATGATACTGGACTAAGCAGAAAATAAGGCAAAAATCACTGTAGGCTAGAAAGGGTAGATCACACAAAATTAACCTGGTATCATTCTAATCAGATAAGTAACTTTCTTGGGGGAAAAATATAAACGTTGATAATCTCTTGGAAACTTAATTTGGTATAGTGCCATATCAGAAATTATTTATTCAACTGAAAAGTGCGGGTATCACTGTAAGAACTGCTCGTTTGTGGAGTAAGGAACTAAAGTCTATGAGATGGTAACAAAAAGGCACTATCTAACAAGACAGAAGATTTTGAAGTACTTCTCAAGTTCTGAAAAAAAAAAAAAAAAAATGTACCAGTGACACAAAATTAAGAGAAAGGAGCATTCAGGGCTGAATAATTTTGAGGACTAGAGTAACAGAAATGGAATGAAATTACATGGAAAGTGCAAAATGATGCACCTGGGGACTAATAGTGCTAAATTCTCTTAAAGTAAGGATTTTCACCAGATAGAAATGACTGAAATAGAGAAATTGATCTTAAAGAGCCTAAAAGGCACCAGTATGATGCAATGTGAAAAAGTCAAATGTAATCCTAAGTCTGGAATGCTTTTTCTGGTAGAGATTGCATGACACCCATAGAGCTGTAGATGGGTATGATTTATGTAACTAATGCTGGTGGTGCCCCCAACCAAGGGCTTTTTTTTTTTTTTTTTTTTTTTTTTTTTTTGCCAGAATAGTGTACTTTCTGCTCCAGCATGTCCTTCTGCCTCCAGGGTGTCCCCAGTTCCAAGGTGTTGTGTTGGCAAGCTTGGTACCAGAATATGTGCCCTCCAGGCTCAGCATAGGAGGGAAGTAAGACACAAAGGTTTTACCATGGGTTACAGAGTTCTGGTGTAGATGTACCCCACTGCTCTCAAGGCAGAGCTGCCCATGTTGCTCTCCATGGGGAGCTTAAAATGCCAGGGGACTAGGGAAAACCCATAGAAGAATATGGTCCTCGAATTTAAGAGGTTAGTATTAACTGGCCACAGATAAATTCAGTCTGGAAATTTAGAAGATATCCATCTGCTAAAGTAATCAAGATCTGCAAGATCTTTCCATCCACAGCAAAAGGGTCAAAACATCAAGTACTTTCCAGAAGTCAATAAGTTTATAAAAAGATATATGATGATTTGAGCAAATATATTGGCAAACTCACTGAACAAGAAGGTCCTTCCTCCTTTTTATCCATTGATTTCTAAGATGTTCAATGAAGTGAAAAAATTTGATCACAACCTGTGAGATTCGTGTGCATAAGACAGTCCAGATTCCTATTGTGCTCCTTCCTGAATTCTCCTATTTCCATACAAGTGAAGTGCAGAGCAATTTCTAGAAATATAGTCTCTGCCTTGTAGCATGTGGCAGCTTTGTGGTATGAATTGTGCATCTCCACACAGGCAAAGTGGAGAGCTGCCAGACACAGTCCTTGCTGAGCTCGTAGGCTGGGCTCACACCCCAAAGCCAGGAGGGGAACACACAGCTTCCATGCTTAATTCATGAGACATGCTAGCCTTCAGTTTTATATTCTAAAGGAATCTTGACTTTAGCTTAGATAACAGATGAGGATGCTGTAGGAGAGAAGTGATATTATGATAGTTCGGATGTGGCCCCTGTATGTGCTGAGATTTTTAGATTTTATTCCTCAGTCATGGTATTACAATATCTAGGAACACAGCGTATACAGAAATACCTTTTTTTTTCTTTTTTTTTTTTTTTTTTTTTTTTCCCAGACTTATGTTTGTCAGCATGCATCTAAGAAGTTTGACAAATGCAATGTTTTAAATGAGAAAATATAAATGATCAATATGGCAATAACACCCTGATTATTTTAATGGTACATGTAATCTTATTGCTACTTCCTCTGTTATTATATATTTCTTGTTACTTGTAGCTACCTGTATATTTATACTAATGAAGGAGACTACACACTATTCATTGCTCTTATATTCCTGAGATATTTAACTTTCTGTGCAGGTACTGACTGTCAATCAAGGCTAATCAAACTGGCACAGTTAACATAATACATCATAAAATTTCACAGTAATGTCAACCTGTAATTCTGTCAATCTGGTTAAAGGAAATGGGCTAAAAACAATATTGTCATTTTGTAATAACACAGGGAAACGGAATTTTAGGATAATATTTTTGCTGTCTCCTATAAATATATTGTGTACATGTTTCCAGAGCAGCCATGATTTCCTTTAGGACTGAATTGGCTAACTACCCTGAGTTTTTAATGGCTGTTTTTCACTTTCCTCACTATCAGAGATTTTCAGTGCATCCTCAGAAAGAATGGGGTATTGCAGTTCTCCCTCTACTGTGACACTGAAGGTGTTCAGGAAGAAAGGAGAAAGGTAGATGTGAGTTTTTTCTGTCCTCCTTCCATCACTGCAAGGGAGTGTTTTATGATGGAACTGGCCAGGGTTGCCTGGACACCTGGGAAAGAGGGTTCCCAGCTCTGCTGAAAGCTATGTTTACATCACTTGCCTGCTTAACGCTAGAGGAAGCTCACAGCAAAAACCAAACCAAAACAAATATAGCATTATTCCAATTTATACATGTGGGAACAAAAAAAGTGCAGTCTGGCTATTCATATGGCATGACAAAGAAGTGTAGGCAGAAAATACAAGGCTTCAAAATCCAATGTCTCCCTGCTTAGGAGATGACAATTTGCAGACCTTTACAGTTTTTTGGTAGGCATGCAAACCCTTACCTGACAAAGTTAAGTCTATTGACAATAGTTTGCTTTTCAAAGTTGTCTCTGGTAAAACCCTCAGAAATAATTGAATGCTACTCAGTTGTTTGCAAGATACATCCATTTAATGTTATTAAAACGTATCTAAGTACACAAGTAACCCTATTAAGCAAAGGAGGTTTCACATGAAGTAAAATATTAATGGGGTCAAATAGGTGTTACAGAGGTCTCTGTGGGCAAAGCTTGTTCAAGAATGTTGATACCATATCCTTCTGTGATGATCTTTATTTGTCTGCAGTAATTGATCATAAGATGTTTCATGTGTGGGGGAAAGAATGCCTTTGGAAGCACCAAGCAGATTTGTCTCTCGTTATACAATATAGTGCATTGTATAATGAATCACCTAGGTTAGGTGGTCTTTGTCAGGTGATGGCATGTATGTTTGTAAGCCAGGGAAAGTTTAAAGGGAAGTTTACGTAAGATGGATGTTTAACAATCAGGAATCTTAGGTTGCAGGTGCAGAAGCTAGAGGAGAAAGGATGATAAATGAATCTGAGGGATCTATAAATGAAACATGGTTAGTTCTTGATGCAGAAAGTAATAAAGACAGTGAAGGATGGGAAAATAAACTGAGAATGTGGTCTTTGGGAAATGCAGTATTAACAGTTGGTTGCCAAATTAAAAAAAAAAAAAAAAAGTACAAGCAAAAGCAAGAGATTATGTAAATA
>NW_023303974.1:0-13141 GCF_011077185.1 Oxyura jamaicensis
GTACTGAAATAATATCTTGGGGGAGGGGTGTGTGTGTGTGTGGGGGGGTGCAATTTCACAGGTGTACTTGAGCAACGCTTAATGCATTCCTGTATAAGATGCTGTACAGGATTCCTGGATAAGATGGTGTACAGTATTTTTCAAGTGGCTGTCTATGGATCTACTTTGATCCATTATGGTAAAAGATGCAAACATCTCTCCCATTCTGCTCACACATTGATCAGAATGTGGTCCACTCTTTCTTATAATTATTTTTTCCTTATCTTTTTCTAATTTTTCCCTCTCCTCCTGTCTCCTTACTGAAGAACACTGATGGATTTTTTTTCTTCAGTTATTCCTCATGACTGTTGGTTCTGCTGAAGCCTTCACGAGGGGCTCTCACCTCTTGCTCAGAAAGCTCTGCTGCTTTCTTCAGGAGTTGAGGAGCCCCAAGCAGAAGCTTTCCATACCTAGGTGATATGCATCCTGAAATGAAAGAAGTGAGCATTCAGTTTTCAGAAGAGTTAAAACATCATGGAAAAATAGAATTACCTTGTGAGGTGTTAACACTTAAAAGACTATTTTATTATGAATTAGAAATTAACATCTGAAGAATAATCCTGTGAAATGCTATTAAGAATAAATAACTAAATAGCCACATTTCATCCCACATTGACTTGAAAGAACCAAATCCTTAATATCCAAAGTTTCAAAGAAATATAACAGCAGCATTAGTTCTGAAAGATATTCTTTACATGAGAAATGGGAGAGGATTTTTTTTTTCATTTATTTTAATTGTTGGAAGCAGTTATGTATAACCTGAAGGTTATTTTAATTATTTTTTTTTTCTTGAGACATTCATGTTTTAGATTAATTTATATGCATTGCCAAATCTTTTTGCAATCAGTTTGAGAAATTAATTTGGAGTCTGTTCATAATGTTCCATGTTCTTGAGTTTCTTTTCTGTTTATGGGAATTTTCCCTTGATTAATTTGTTCTTTCCTTAATGTCTTCCAAAAATCCTCACCAAAATAAGAATTTGAGTCTCATGAGGGGATTTGCAAACACATTCTCACCTTCAATTATGCTTGTTTAATACTTGTCTTAAGGCAATGAAACAGTGAGCTTGTACTCCAGGTTCTCTGTAGTTTCCTGTATATTCATTCTGTAGAGATTATTGTACGCTACTGACATTGTGTCTAAAATACACTGTTTCTGAACAGGATCCCAGTAAGCTTCTGAGCAGAGATATTAGTTAAGAGGGATGTATCAAACCCTCTGACATGATTCACAATATCCCTTAAGATGGGTCTTCTATTTTAATAAATAGTTCACTGTATTTTTTGCATAAAATGAAAGCTAACGTGGGCTGTAGTCCAGAAAAGCACTTAGACATGTACGTAACTTTAAACATAAATAGTTTAATTGACCTCAGTGATGCTGCTCATGAGCTTCTAATTATTTATATATTTATTTATGTATTTAAACATCCTGTGGAATCAAACTCACAGGAAATACTTTTGCTGAAAGGATCAAGAGCACAAGGTAGCAACCTGCAAATGTAATTTATTTCTCTTCTGTTGTACTGTGACTACTACTTCCAAACCAGCATTGTTTTTGAAAGTATTTATTAGACTGAATGGAGAGGAACTGCCACTTGGTACCTGTCAATGTGCTAGGTAGGAACCTACCCTGTTTTTTATTTAAGAAATGTTAATTTAAAACTAATCTGTACAGTGTTGTGTGACTTGTTTTTACTTTCTGGTACTCTTGAACGCTTCAGCAGAACTTTTCCTTCTTTTTCCTAAGTAAATAAACAAGGAAAAAGATTGTCCTAATATTTGCAGTTTCACAAGCTGCAGTATTCAAAATATTAGGCCATCAGTTTTATTTTCAGTTGAATTTGCTTAGAAACCAATGATTATTTTCTAAAATTGTGGGGTGGGCTGTGTTTGTGTATGTCAGAGAAGCCAGGGAGAATGTGTTTAATTCTACTCTTTATCTATGAAATTAAAATTGAGAGAGAAACCCATTTAACAGTGAGCAGTATGTTGCCTGAATCCTGGGAAGTCCCTTGTAGAAACGTTGTTCTGAAAATGGCATGTGTTTTTGTGGCGCTGCTGTGTGCTTATTGTTTCCTTCATGTGTTTTGTAAATGCAGCTGATAGAGTATGTGCCCCCTAAACTCTGTTGTGGACTTTATTCAAAGACTACAAAAATAAGTGGAACAGCTTCTGTTGACTGTAGTCTTTGAATTCTTGGCATAAGTCAATCAAGCATCAACTGAGCTAAATACATTTTGACACCCAAAAGTTCTATAATCTAGGTGGCTGGGAATAATATAAACAGCAGTGGGCAGATCACATCACAGTTCCAAGCTCTGCTTTCCCCATTAGAGTCATTTTGTGACGCACTCATTTATACTATGTGCATGCAAAGATCAAGCACCCACAGTGATCCCTAAAAACTGCTCTTTGAAATTAAATAATCCAGTGTGGCTTTTTCTTTCCAAGTTGGAAACAAAGAGATCTCTTATGTATGTGTAGAAAAGTACATGTGTATACGTGTATGATGTGTGAATACAGACACATGCTTATTTTGCCAGTAATCTGTTGCCTAGAGGAAACACATTTCCTAGCCACTTATCGTAGGCTACTTCTCCTCTGCCGTTATAGGTGTGACCGTAGCATTTGCAGGCATACCCAAACTAGTCTCCACCAAAAGCCGTCAAGCTATAGCAGCATGGATTTCAGTGCATGCTAAGTGCCCAAATATGCAAATGCCCGGCTGGCTGCTTCTCTTCAGCGCTCTGGGACTGGTGATATGTGATGTTACCATCATTCATACCGCAGCTAGCTTTGGTCTGCCTGCATTCACACATTTGCACCTCTGCGTGCTGTGGAGACAAAGCCCTGGTGTATTATTTGGAAGGAAGCGTCCTATTACAATTTTCTGTAAATGTGGAAGTGATCTTTTTCTAAAAGGAAGAAATTGTACAAGACTATTATGAAATCTAGTACAATTTCTGTGCGGATTCTAATGTTGGGTAAAGCACAGGAACCATGTGGATTAATTGAATATGGGTCAAAAAACTGTATCCAAAGAGTCTACCTGTGCTCCTGCTTCTGTCATTTCTGATGCCTGAAAAGCTGTTACCTCCACATGTTCTGCTTCAGATGCCAATGCATGCTCCAGGGAGAAGGACATACTTTGCATCTATGCATATCAAGATGAGAATAATCAATCAGGTCCTTCCCCCCCCCCCCAAATGAAAAGTATTTGGAAGATTGAAGTTTGTTCTTTGGCAGACAAATTCTTTTGTGTTAACTATTTTCTGAGGATCCTGCTTTAAAAAACAATAACAATGAATCAAAGGTTGAACAATATTCTGTGTTTTTCACAGCCCTACGACAATGGAAATATGATATGGTATAATTCAATAAAATTAGTTTTCCAGTTTAGTAAGAATCCATTTCACTGATATAGTTCAGTATCAAAGACCTTCCTTAACAGTAAGGGAGAAAAAAAAAAAAAAGGCCTGATTGTGCTAGCACTGTGAATAGTAGAGAATCTGACCATGTAATTCTTTATAGCAACAGTGCAATGTCCTCCCTAGATCCAAATGTTTAAACTTCAGCAGTTCTCATGCAGATTAGGTAATTGTTTGCCTAACTGCCAGCTGTGAATTCAACTGCTGGTTAACTAGCCAAAAATGCGGATTTGCAGGTGAATAGAAATACTCAAACATTTTTGTAATGGTGGCTACTGAACAAAATTGAGATTTTTAACTTAACAGTTTTCAAAAAGTCACACCACTAAGTTTATTGAATACATTTTCTTACCTTTTCATATTACGTGAAACAATAGTTTAAAATATATGCTTTGTTGAAATATATGATTCTGGAAACTGTTAAAACTCACTCTAAATCTTCCATTTTACAGATAATAGAATTTTACCTATGTATAACTGATTATATTTTAAATTAGTGTTTGGTAGTGCTTTGTGACCATTGCTATTGATTTTTGTGACCATTTTACTAAATCATTCTTTTGCATCTGAAGAAAAAAAAAAAAGGTATTACTTCGAAATGAAATAAAAATGAAGTGGTGTCAGATGTTTGGCTGGATACCCTTTAAGCAACCAAACTTTTGCTGGTGTATCCCCTGCTGGAATAAATGTATTTGCTAAAAGCATGGAAAAAAAAATCACAGCCCTTGCTAATACTTATATGGCTGCAAAACTGGAAAGTAAATGGAATAGTACCAGAAAAGAGGTCTAATAGTTTATTCCATTTGGGGAATGAATGTAATGCAATTTTTCCCGTCTTCTGCCAGTGTAGGCTATGCTACAATTACACAGGGTGTGGGAGCAGGGGGATAAAAGGACGCTAGTAAAGATATAATAATATAACTGTTAAGGCATATACACACTTGAATTTCTTATACTAGTTTTAGTGTTTTTATTGTTTTTTTTTGTTTTGTTTTGTTTTTGGGGGGGGGTTCAAAATAACTGATTTGGGGACATCTATAAAATAATTCAAAGATCTGTAAAATGTGATCAAAGAGCCATGTTAGAACGCATCTTGAACTGAATATGAAAACTTTCTTTGTTCTTTTAAGCCTATTCTTTTTTTTTTATTATTATTATTCAAGTAAATTGAGCTGTTAAAAAGACAGCAAATTCTTTCGATTTCATCTTACAGTCTCTAGTCTTCCACATGTTTTATAAGTCTTCTTTTGCCATTTTGTGTTATCTCCAATTAAGTAACAATTTCAGTACAATGTATTTTGAATATTCTGTATGTTCTCAGTTTTTCACGAAATGAGCTTATACATTGTAGCACATAAAACAAAAGCAGAAAAGACAAGAATGCAGCTGTTTATTACTAGCTGATGAAGAATTAAATAACTTTTTTGGACCATCTGCAAAGCTTACTCATATGGCCTCTGCTTTTTGCTGTCATAAAATGTAGCTTTTGAATTAGTGGTGAATTGGAGCTCTGAAATCATCACTACTAATCACGTATTGTGAAAGAATGGAAAATATACTATTCACAGAATCACTAACTATTGCTTGATTTTTATAGTTACTGTATTCACTTTTTGTGACAGTGGCATATTTGAGCATGTCTTATCTCTCGCCTTATCTGTTCTTAAATTAAAGTGCTAATAATGAGGGAAGGGTATGCCCCTAATACAAGGTTAGGAGGCGAGAAAGATTAATCTAAATGGGGTCACAAGGTTTTCCACCTCTCCCTTCACTGGGGACTTACATTAGACAGCCCTTTCTAGGTTGAGGAAGAGCCATGTGAATAAAGAGTTTTTTGAAGCAATAGCAAGGTGGATTAGGGCTGCATATCTGGCTTTTTGTTCCAAATGTTGCTGTCCTCTGTTTGAGAAATTATAGGGAGCTATGGTTAAATATTGTGCCTTTGTGGAATAGCAGTAAAGGGGCAGAAGCATCTGTCTGGTTGGTTACACAGCAGCCCAGCTGCAAAGGTCAGTCTTGTATCTCAGGATTGTTGGGAGAGTCAATCCATCTGTGAAACATGTAGGAGGAAGGGAAGGACATGGGGGATACCTCTACTGGGGAGGGGACTTTTACTTCTGCACACCACTCCCCAGACAGTTGCTACAGGGCCTGATTTCTCTGCATCTGTCCCTTGTGCCTTAGTCTTCCACATGGCATAGGTCAGGTTGGAATGACCTTTGGAGGTCACCTGCTCAAAGAAGGGACAAACAGCACAGCTTGCTCAGTGTTTGCCCAGTCAGATTTTCAGTACCTCCAGGAATAGAAACTCTTCAGGTTTCTCTGAGCAACTTGTTCTAATGCTTATCTACATTTATTTTTTTTTTTTTTTTGAGTGGGGGGGTGGGGTCTGATATTTAATTGGAATTTCCTGCATTCCAGTTTGTGCTTGCCTCTCCTGTTACTACGCACCTTTGCGGAGTTTGGCTCCATCTTATTTATATTATCCTGTCAATGGGTGTTGATAGCAATGACCTTTCTCCTTAGCACTCTTACTGAGGTTGAACAAACCTGGTTCTCTCAGCCTCTCTTGATAAGTTATGCACTGCTGCCCTGTATTTATCTCGATGGCTGTCCACCCACCTTACTGTGCACTTACCCAGTCCATATCTCACCAGTTTGGCTAGAAGGGTTATTAAGAGTGTTGGAGATGTTTCTGAAGTCAAGGTAAATAATGTCATTACTCTGCCCTTGCCCATCTTCTCATAAAAGGCTGTTGAGTTGATCAGACATTACTTGCCCTAGTGTACTGGGTCTGGCTGGGATGTTAACTTTCCCTGCAGCAGCCCATACAGTGCTGCGCTCTGCACTTGTAGCTAGAACAGCAGTGGTATCACACCGGTGCTGTGTCTGCTGCTGAGAAGTGCTGGCGCAGCATCAGGACTCTCTCTGACCCTCCTAGGGGGTGGGCAAAAAAGTGAGAAAGAAACATCAGCAGGGCAGCTGACCTAAACCAACCAAAGGGATATTCCATACCATATGATGTCAACTTCAGCAATAAAAGGTGGAAAAAGGAAGAAGGGGGGAGGGGTGGGCTCTCGCTGCGAAAACGTCTGTCCTCCTCCCGAACACCAGCTATGTGCGTTGAGGCCCTGCTTCAAGGACGTGGTCAAGCATCGCTCATTTGTGGGAAGTAGAGAGTAATTTCTTTCCTCTGCACTTCCACATAGCCTTTATTTGTTTTGTTTTGTTATTCTCTTTCCCCCTCCCTCTTCCCCTTTCCCTTTTTTTCCCTTTAGTTGAATTGTTTAATTTATAATAATATTTCTTTAATATTTTTTCTCTTTAATTAAATTATCCTTATCTCAACCCGTGAGTTGTTCTTTCCTTTACTTCTTCCCCTCCTCATCTGAGGAAGGGGAGTGAGAGAGCGGTTGTGGTGTTCAACTGCCTAGCACGGTAAAACCACCACACCTTGCTAATTCATGCTTGCTGTTCCCAGTCACCAAGCACTTCACTTGTTTGGAAGTGCCTTTTGGAAGGATTTACTCCATAGACTTCTCTATGAATATCAAGTTAGCAATTGTGAAACTTCCCCCAGTTCTATGAAGAATTCTTTTTTTTTTTTTTTTTTTTTTTTTTGTTCAGGTGGTATATAGCAGATGCTTCCCATGACATCACACAAGTTATCCTGTCATCTGATATATGCCTACAAGCTGAGTTGAGTTGCTTCCAGTATCCTCTTTTCTCCCTGTTACCTATGAGCTTCCCTCTTGACTGTCCCAGAGCATGAAGGGGTAGAGCATGCCAGGCTGCTCAAACTAGGCAGCAATCAAATGACATAGAGGGCAAAAAGGGGAGACATACCCTTGATGAGGAACAGGTGCATCTTTTCCAAGATCTCCCAACTTATCTCCCATCCAGACTGACCCTGATCTCCACTCTGTGCTGCCAGAGACATTTAATCTGTTCCCATCACATTGCTTTCCCTTTATCCCTTTGGAATGTCTTAGAGTCAAAAGGCCAGATATGTGCTGTCACTATCCAAAGCCCAGGTGGTACCTTGGGAGTAGAAAAGCAGGGCATATGTGCACCCAAATGTATGTGAAGCTTTACAGGAACCCCAGAAAGGAGGAAGCAGAGACCAGTCTGTATAAGCGGTTTGTAGGACTTTGTAAAAACATAGATGCTGTTTTTGTTTGAACACAGTATCTTGGGAAGCTATGCATCTCCCCACCCTGCCTGAACTTTGTGGGTCACAGCAGAGCTCACAGAACAGGGGGAGGTGTATGGAGAGGATGGGATTCATTCCAGAGAGCTGGAAACAGTCAAGAGAGTTAGTCCATGCTTGTGGAAAGTCACTTTGACCGAAGCCAGCTACCCTGACAATGAGCGTTTGTAATGAGGAATACATCTTGCACAGAATACATTTGTTTGGAGGCGAAGGGAGTAAAAGACATGGAAAGGAGGATAGTGAAGCTTACTTGTCCGCTGAGTGAACTTGTCTCCTGAGGGCTGGAGTACTCGCTGATCCGTAGAAAGGGATTCTCCTGTTACACTGGTGCTGCTGAACGTATAGAAGAGGCACTTGCCAAAAGTCAGATGCATAACTGATAGAGGGGAGGGCGTCTAGATATGTAATTAGAGAACTGAATAATAGAGGCGAATTTCACTTTTCTTTCAAGCAGCAGTTCTAGGAGTTTTTTGTTTGTTTGTTTGTTTCTGCTTGCAACTTCAATATCTGGACTGGGGTCAATAAAATAAGGTCTTTGCATTGTTTGTCACTGAAAGATGACAAAAAAAAAAAAAAAAAGGTAGTACAAAAGCCTGATAAGGTTGACTTTGTTCTTTGTTAAGCTAATGTCATTCAGATACAATCCAAGACAGGAAAAGAGAATATCTGATTTCAGTAAAAGGTGGATTAGAGAAGGAAAGGGGACCAGAACAATCCCTATATTTAGGACTTTAATTTGTATGCTTTCTTGCAAATTAAGCTTTTTGAATATTCTTGATTGTGGAGTTGCATGCTTTAAGAAAAAAAATCTGTTTGCATTTCTGGATATGCTTCACTCAGAGGTGTGCAAATTTAGGAGAAACTGAGTATCATAGGGAACCAGATGTCATGACAATCCGCAGCTGCATTTTTGGCATCTAATGGCTATAGTCACCTGATTTGAGCTAGAGCAGAGCACGCAGTGCTTGCCTCTGAAACTGGGACAAACTCTGCACAGGGGAGTTAAGGACGAACTTTGATTGTTTGTGGTTAAGTTGTACATAAATTGCATAGAGATGGATTATCACATAACATTGATATCAGCAAGTGTAGTTTGAAGTTAGTGCAGTCACTAAACCGTGAAAAGAGGCATGAGAGATCATTACTGTACTATTTGGCACTGATTATAAAATATTATTAAATATTAAAATGAACTTAATTATATTCTAACATAAAATTAAACGTACTTGAATGCATGGATTAAAATAATGCTTTTATTAATTTATGGCTACTGTTCTCCAAGGAGGTCACAGAGTCACAAAATATGATAAAAAGCTGGATTTTTATTATCTAGGAACTCTGGTTTAAAGATATCTAAACAGTAAGGCCAGACAGGTCCCATTTGGCAATACATCTGAACAGCCTAATGTGAAAATGTTATTTCAGGTAACATCTGAACATCCTGATTTTAAGCAGGATTCAGCATTAGTCAAACTTTAGTTTAATTCAAAGACTTTGCATATTTGAACTAAAAATAAACAAATAAAGAATTCAAGTGAGGAAAATGTTAGACTGATATGACAAAACTTTCAAGACAGCAACATGTTTTGAGAAGCAGAACACCTGAAAAGCAGAAGTGATTAACAAGTGAGTTGTGCTGTATTTCTCATAAACCACTAAGAAGGGAAAGAAATCAAGTGAACAGTGGCTCTGAGGAACCTGGTTTACATCTCTTCTAAGATCCTATTAGAATGCAATTCAGAAAGTTGGCTAGCATTTTATTTGCCATGGTTATCGCTGGCACTCTGTGTAATATTTATTTCTATCAGCTACTGAATAGAGATACAGAAACATATGCTGTCAATTATATTGAAATCTATTTTTTTCCATGTCTGTGGTTTCAGTATGCGGTTGAGTTCTACCAAAGTCCAAAACAAACCACTGCCCCAGTGTGGCCTTAGGTTACTGACGGATCTGAGTGAGAATTTCAGATATTGACTGCCTGTGTTTATTAATGTTTAGTGCTGTTCGTACTTCTAAGCAAGCATTTCTAAAGGAATGGTAATTTTGGCCTGACTCCAAGTGGGCATTTACATTCTGGCAACCCTTATTGTTCTGACAGCTTCAGCCGAGTATGTCGTCTTGCTCCTATCGTCGCCTTTCCTTCATGAATATATTATGTTGGCAGTGCTTAGAGATGTGTTTTCGCTTATTCTGTGCCACCCTTGCTTATATAGGTGCTTATACATCCATGTGGTAAAGTGGATTAAGGAGCTTGTAAACTAAGCCTGTAAAAATCACTTACCCACTTACCTCACCAATTCCCAAGTCAGGGGATGGTGCAGAGGTGGGAATACAGTACTGGTGTTGAAAGAAGTGATTTCTTTTAGCTGTAATGATAGCCTATGCCAGTTTAATGTATTTGTGAAGCTAGGACCTTGTTATTTATTCCTGTACACAGCTCCCAAATATAACATATTTGCAGTAGCATATGAAACGATACCTATATTCACTGGTGTCCAGCTGTTTCAAGTGAAGGGCTAAACATATTTCAGTGAAGTCCAGGGGATGCAGTCTGTGCTTTGAAACAGATTCCTACATCTGTTCCATTTGCTTTGCACAGTCATTTTTGCTTTTGTTCTTTTTTAGGGAAAAAAAAAAAAAAATGGTTCTTTCCCCCCCTCCAATGGTGTATGGAGAATCCACTAGCTAATATAGCTAGTAGAGTTCTACACCTTGTTTTTAACATGTATGTCTGTGTGCACCCTGGAGTCTGAGACTGATGGGAAACTCACTATGCACTAGCAATTCCTAGCTGGCCTAAGGTGAGGTGGGTACCAGGGCTAACACTTCATCTGCCTTTTACTCTCCAATAAAAAAGCTGAGTGCACTTAAAAATAAATAAATTTAAAAAAAAATAATAAAAAAAATTGGCTGCTTTATCTGTGTTAGGGGAAGGAGAATATCTTTGAAGAAATGTTCCCTAAAATCAAGTCAGCTCAGGTTTTCTCAAACATCCTGAGAGAAAAGCTAAAGAGAAACAATTTAAGAATTTTCTGTGTCATGATATGGTATATGATGTTCTGTGATACGGGTTCGATCAGAAAGCTGATAAGCAGTTGTAAGAAAGAAAGAAAAGCGGCTTTTTGGAACAATCCCAGCTCATGTGAACATTGCTTCAGCAGCTGCAGGAAAAGCAGTGGGAGGGCAGCATCCCATAGCAATGAGGCTGATTCATGTACTTCAGTTTTTAAAAGTATGTGGTGCAGGGGTTTCATCTTCAGTTCAACATCAGATGCACACTTTTTTATAGGTGTGTTTTCAGGACTGCAGTTTAGATACCTCAGAGTTCAATGTCACCTAACCCATAGGCTGGACTTGTCTTCGTGGACCTGAATCATAAATTCTGATTTTTGCAAAAAATCTCTATACAGTCTCATTAAAATGAATGAACTGCTTTCAGGCAAATAAAGTTTGCAGGCTTGGGATCTGTGAGGATTTGAAAATATATCACATAACCTAAATCTCAGAACAGTTTTTCTAGTGGGCTAATATTGTGAGGATGTGGGTCAAGTGTTTTGCCCTTGATTATACTAGAAATTAGTGGTAGGACTCAAATTAGAAACTCAGATCACTGATAGTCAGTCTCTGATACAGGTGGTATTTATACAGTTTAAATGTATAAACATGGTCAGCATGTCCCCAGAAGCATCTGCCAAGTATATGTAATACAAATTATATCATCTTTGCAAAAGGATGAAAGAATACTAGTATCTCATGTTTTGTACTCAGAGCCTGATATTAACTGCTCAAACAAGAGCCACGTTCCAATATTACAAGATAAAGTGCAGATCCAAGGGCAAAATTTGGCTCTAAAGAACTGAATAGAAATTATTCTTAGAAAGGCTTCAATTATCTCCACAGTAAAACTACTAGAATCCTCATTTTCGTCACTAGAGACACTTGATGAGAGTAGCAGATGGCCACACAAAGCATCCATGCTATTTTATTTGAGATTTTAATGTAAACTGAACTCATAAAATATTTTAAATAAGACTTTTAAAATTGGCACGAGAATTCTTCGTTTTTGAAGGCTGTAGGTCTAAACAAATCTTGAAGTAAGCTGAAAATCTAACTTTTACTGTGATTTAGCTCATTTGGTTATCATCATCCAATCATTACTTTTTACTGTCCAAATCTCCTTCAAATTTTTCTTCTTGCATATCGGCCTAATGCCTTCAGTTATACTGGCTATTAATAAAAGAGTCTAAGGCTGTTTATTTTGAGGGGAGTTTCAGTTAAAAAGTAGCTAGTAGAAAAAGTTTCTTGGTCTGTTGGTGACAGGATGCTCAGGATGCTAGAGGCAATTAAGAGAATCCTGTTCTCTGATTCTGCTACAGGAGACGGTCACAAACTGGAGGATTGGTACGCGTAGGTCTATCTTCAGTAGCCTCTGCCACAGGTCATATGAGCACAGTAGTCAAGATCCCATTTTGTCACATCAGTAGTACCTGTCAGCAGGCTAGTGGTGTGGGAATTACTATTTGCACCCTATTGAAGATATAGTGTAAACCTTCTTGCTCAGATAAGTCCTCAAGTGTCTTGAAGGTATTAAGCATCACACAGATACACTGACTCCTGTGTTATGGGGAACGCTTCAGCTGCTTTTTCTCCCTTGTTCTTAATAGCATGATTTTTCCCAACGTGTTTGAAAGTAGGCATTCCAAAGAATGCAAACAGTAGCTATAAAAGCTGAAATCACAGCAACTGCTGTTGTCAACAGTCATGATTTAATTATAAAGACTGGCTGTGTATCTCTTCATTTCTAGGTAGAGATGAAAGCGTATGTGAGGTATGCTATACCCAGTATACAAAAGAGTTTAGAAAAGACTGCAAGCTTCAAAACCCTGGTGTAAAAACAGTACTCTTAGTAGGCAAATTCTCTCAGCAAAACAAAGTGTCTCATAAAGGTTAATTCAACATAAGTTTATTAATGTCAAATTTAGTGTGCTTTTATCTTTCTGGGGTCTTGTTCTCCATTCACTTTTTTCCAGGCATTTAGTCACTTTGAGATGAGCACATATCCCCATCAAAGAGTTATAGGTTTATTAGTACATGATTCCCACTTGACAGCAAAAGGTTGGAGATTTAATTTGTTCAGCTGCTGTGAGCTTGCTGAAACAACTGTGTACTAAAAGAAGGATTCCACAAATTTTTCTCATTTTGTTTTTCAAATATTTACTCTTACAAAATCACTTGACACTAAGGGTCTATGTTGTCCTTTGAAATCACTGGTTCGAGTTGGGCAGACGCATCTGGTGATGGAATTAGACTGCTTATATTTTTTTTCCACTCTTAATTTTTCAGTGGCAGGAGTTGCCAGGACTAGTATTTAATAAAAACAAAAATCCTGTTCCATTTGAATTGAAAATGTATCCTTCTGGCTTTTTTTTTTTTTTTTTTTTTTTTTTTTTTTTTTT
>NW_023303975.1:0-13140 GCF_011077185.1 Oxyura jamaicensis
GTACTGAAATAATATCTTGGGGGAGGGGTGTGTGTGTGTGTGGGGGGTGCAATTTCACAGGTGTACTTGAGCAACGCTTAATGCATTCCTGTATAAGATGCTGTACAGGATTCCTGGATAAGATGGTGTACAGTATTTTTCAAGTGGCTGTCTATGGATCTACTTTGATCCATTATGGTAAAAGATGCAAACATCTCTCCCATTCTGCTCACACATTGATCAGAATGTGGTCCACTCTTTCTTATAATTATTTTTTCCTTATCTTTTTCTAATTTTTCCCTCTCCTCCTGTCTCCTTACTGAAGAACACTGATGGATTTTTTTTCTTCAGTTATTCCTCATGACTGTTGGTTCTGCTGAAGCCTTCACGAGGGGCTCTCACCTCTTGCTCAGAAAGCTCTGCTGCTTTCTTCAGGAGTTGAGGAGCCCCAAGCAGAAGCTTTCCATACCTAGGTGATATGCATCCTGAAATGAAAGAAGTGAGCATTCAGTTTTCAGAAGAGTTAAAACATCATGGAAAAATAGAATTACCTTGTGAGGTGTTAACACTTAAAAGACTATTTTATTATGAATTAGAAATTAACATCTGAAGAATAATCCTGTGAAATGCTATTAAGAATAAATAACTAAATAGCCACATTTCATCCCACATTGACTTGAAAGAACCAAATCCTTAATATCCAAAGTTTCAAAGAAATATAACAGCAGCATTAGTTCTGAAAGATATTCTTTACATGAGAAATGGGAGAGGATTTTTTTTTTCATTTATTTTAATTGTTGGAAGCAGTTATGTATAACCTGAAGGTTATTTTAATTATTTTTTTTTTCTTGAGACATTCATGTTTTAGATTAATTTATATGCATTGCCAAATCTTTTTGCAATCAGTTTGAGAAATTAATTTGGAGTCTGTTCATAATGTTCCATGTTCTTGAGTTTCTTTTCTGTTTATGGGAATTTTCCCTTGATTAATTTGTTCTTTCCTTAATGTCTTCCAAAAATCCTCACCAAAATAAGAATTTGAGTCTCATGAGGGGATTTGCAAACACATTCTCACCTTCAATTATGCTTGTTTAATACTTGTCTTAAGGCAATGAAACAGTGAGCTTGTACTCCAGGTTCTCTGTAGTTTCCTGTATATTCATTCTGTAGAGATTATTGTACGCTACTGACATTGTGTCTAAAATACACTGTTTCTGAACAGGATCCCAGTAAGCTTCTGAGCAGAGATATTAGTTAAGAGGGATGTATCAAACCCTCTGACATGATTCACAATATCCCTTAAGATGGGTCTTCTATTTTAATAAATAGTTCACTGTATTTTTTGCATAAAATGAAAGCTAACGTGGGCTGTAGTCCAGAAAAGCACTTAGACATGTACGTAACTTTAAACATAAATAGTTTAATTGACCTCAGTGATGCTGCTCATGAGCTTCTAATTATTTATATATTTATTTATGTATTTAAACATCCTGTGGAATCAAACTCACAGGAAATACTTTTGCTGAAAGGATCAAGAGCACAAGGTAGCAACCTGCAAATGTAATTTATTTCTCTTCTGTTGTACTGTGACTACTACTTCCAAACCAGCATTGTTTTTGAAAGTATTTATTAGACTGAATGGAGAGGAACTGCCACTTGGTACCTGTCAATGTGCTAGGTAGGAACCTACCCTGTTTTTTATTTAAGAAATGTTAATTTAAAACTAATCTGTACAGTGTTGTGTGACTTGTTTTTACTTTCTGGTACTCTTGAACGCTTCAGCAGAACTTTTCCTTCTTTTTCCTAAGTAAATAAACAAGGAAAAAGATTGTCCTAATATTTGCAGTTTCACAAGCTGCAGTATTCAAAATATTAGGCCATCAGTTTTATTTTCAGTTGAATTTGCTTAGAAACCAATGATTATTTTCTAAAATTGTGGGGTGGGCTGTGTTTGTGTATGTCAGAGAAGCCAGGGAGAATGTGTTTAATTCTACTCTTTATCTATGAAATTAAAATTGAGAGAGAAACCCATTTAACAGTGAGCAGTATGTTGCCTGAATCCTGGGAAGTCCCTTGTAGAAACGTTGTTCTGAAAATGGCATGTGTTTTTGTGGCGCTGCTGTGTGCTTATTGTTTCCTTCATGTGTTTTGTAAATGCAGCTGATAGAGTATGTGCCCCCTAAACTCTGTTGTGGACTTTATTCAAAGACTACAAAAATAAGTGGAACAGCTTCTGTTGACTGTAGTCTTTGAATTCTTGGCATAAGTCAATCAAGCATCAACTGAGCTAAATACATTTTGACACCCAAAAGTTCTATAATCTAGGTGGCTGGGAATAATATAAACAGCAGTGGGCAGATCACATCACAGTTCCAAGCTCTGCTTTCCCCATTAGAGTCATTTTGTGACGCACTCATTTATACTATGTGCATGCAAAGATCAAGCACCCACAGTGATCCCTAAAAACTGCTCTTTGAAATTAAATAATCCAGTGTGGCTTTTTCTTTCCAAGTTGGAAACAAAGAGATCTCTTATGTATGTGTAGAAAAGTACATGTGTATACGTGTATGATGTGTGAATACAGACACATGCTTATTTTGCCAGTAATCTGTTGCCTAGAGGAAACACATTTCCTAGCCACTTATCGTAGGCTACTTCTCCTCTGCCGTTATAGGTGTGACCGTAGCATTTGCAGGCATACCCAAACTAGTCTCCACCAAAAGCCGTCAAGCTATAGCAGCATGGATTTCAGTGCATGCTAAGTGCCCAAATATGCAAATGCCCGGCTGGCTGCTTCTCTTCAGCGCTCTGGGACTGGTGATATGTGATGTTACCATCATTCATACCGCAGCTAGCTTTGGTCTGCCTGCATTCACACATTTGCACCTCTGCGTGCTGTGGAGACAAAGCCCTGGTGTATTATTTGGAAGGAAGCGTCCTATTACAATTTTCTGTAAATGTGGAAGTGATCTTTTTCTAAAAGGAAGAAATTGTACAAGACTATTATGAAATCTAGTACAATTTCTGTGCGGATTCTAATGTTGGGTAAAGCACAGGAACCATGTGGATTAATTGAATATGGGTCAAAAAACTGTATCCAAAGAGTCTACCTGTGCTCCTGCTTCTGTCATTTCTGATGCCTGAAAAGCTGTTACCTCCACATGTTCTGCTTCAGATGCCAATGCATGCTCCAGGGAGAAGGACATACTTTGCATCTATGCATATCAAGATGAGAATAATCAATCAGGTCCTTCCCCCCCCCCCCAAATGAAAAGTATTTGGAAGATTGAAGTTTGTTCTTTGGCAGACAAATTCTTTTGTGTTAACTATTTTCTGAGGATCCTGCTTTAAAAAACAATAACAATGAATCAAAGGTTGAACAATATTCTGTGTTTTTCACAGCCCTACGACAATGGAAATATGATATGGTATAATTCAATAAAATTAGTTTTCCAGTTTAGTAAGAATCCATTTCACTGATATAGTTCAGTATCAAAGACCTTCCTTAACAGTAAGGGAGAAAAAAAAAAAAAAGGCCTGATTGTGCTAGCACTGTGAATAGTAGAGAATCTGACCATGTAATTCTTTATAGCAACAGTGCAATGTCCTCCCTAGATCCAAATGTTTAAACTTCAGCAGTTCTCATGCAGATTAGGTAATTGTTTGCCTAACTGCCAGCTGTGAATTCAACTGCTGGTTAACTAGCCAAAAATGCGGATTTGCAGGTGAATAGAAATACTCAAACATTTTTGTAATGGTGGCTACTGAACAAAATTGAGATTTTTAACTTAACAGTTTTCAAAAAGTCACACCACTAAGTTTATTGAATACATTTTCTTACCTTTTCATATTACGTGAAACAATAGTTTAAAATATATGCTTTGTTGAAATATATGATTCTGGAAACTGTTAAAACTCACTCTAAATCTTCCATTTTACAGATAATAGAATTTTACCTATGTATAACTGATTATATTTTAAATTAGTGTTTGGTAGTGCTTTGTGACCATTGCTATTGATTTTTGTGACCATTTTACTAAATCATTCTTTTGCATCTGAAGAAAAAAAAAAAAGGTATTACTTCGAAATGAAATAAAAATGAAGTGGTGTCAGATGTTTGGCTGGATACCCTTTAAGCAACCAAACTTTTGCTGGTGTATCCCCTGCTGGAATAAATGTATTTGCTAAAAGCATGGAAAAAAAAATCACAGCCCTTGCTAATACTTATATGGCTGCAAAACTGGAAAGTAAATGGAATAGTACCAGAAAAGAGGTCTAATAGTTTATTCCATTTGGGGAATGAATGTAATGCAATTTTTCCCGTCTTCTGCCAGTGTAGGCTATGCTACAATTACACAGGGTGTGGGAGCAGGGGGATAAAAGGACGCTAGTAAAGATATAATAATATAACTGTTAAGGCATATACACACTTGAATTTCTTATACTAGTTTTAGTGTTTTTATTGTTTTTTTTTGTTTTGTTTTGTTTTTGGGGGGGGGTTCAAAATAACTGATTTGGGGACATCTATAAAATAATTCAAAGATCTGTAAAATGTGATCAAAGAGCCATGTTAGAACGCATCTTGAACTGAATATGAAAACTTTCTTTGTTCTTTTAAGCCTATTCTTTTTTTTTTATTATTATTATTCAAGTAAATTGAGCTGTTAAAAAGACAGCAAATTCTTTCGATTTCATCTTACAGTCTCTAGTCTTCCACATGTTTTATAAGTCTTCTTTTGCCATTTTGTGTTATCTCCAATTAAGTAACAATTTCAGTACAATGTATTTTGAATATTCTGTATGTTCTCAGTTTTTCACGAAATGAGCTTATACATTGTAGCACATAAAACAAAAGCAGAAAAGACAAGAATGCAGCTGTTTATTACTAGCTGATGAAGAATTAAATAACTTTTTTGGACCATCTGCAAAGCTTACTCATATGGCCTCTGCTTTTTGCTGTCATAAAATGTAGCTTTTGAATTAGTGGTGAATTGGAGCTCTGAAATCATCACTACTAATCACGTATTGTGAAAGAATGGAAAATATACTATTCACAGAATCACTAACTATTGCTTGATTTTTATAGTTACTGTATTCACTTTTTGTGACAGTGGCATATTTGAGCATGTCTTATCTCTCGCCTTATCTGTTCTTAAATTAAAGTGCTAATAATGAGGGAAGGGTATGCCCCTAATACAAGGTTAGGAGGCGAGAAAGATTAATCTAAATGGGGTCACAAGGTTTTCCACCTCTCCCTTCACTGGGGACTTACATTAGACAGCCCTTTCTAGGTTGAGGAAGAGCCATGTGAATAAAGAGTTTTTTGAAGCAATAGCAAGGTGGATTAGGGCTGCATATCTGGCTTTTTGTTCCAAATGTTGCTGTCCTCTGTTTGAGAAATTATAGGGAGCTATGGTTAAATATTGTGCCTTTGTGGAATAGCAGTAAAGGGGCAGAAGCATCTGTCTGGTTGGTTACACAGCAGCCCAGCTGCAAAGGTCAGTCTTGTATCTCAGGATTGTTGGGAGAGTCAATCCATCTGTGAAACATGTAGGAGGAAGGGAAGGACATGGGGGATACCTCTACTGGGGAGGGGACTTTTACTTCTGCACACCACTCCCCAGACAGTTGCTACAGGGCCTGATTTCTCTGCATCTGTCCCTTGTGCCTTAGTCTTCCACATGGCATAGGTCAGGTTGGAATGACCTTTGGAGGTCACCTGCTCAAAGAAGGGACAAACAGCACAGCTTGCTCAGTGTTTGCCCAGTCAGATTTTCAGTACCTCCAGGAATAGAAACTCTTCAGGTTTCTCTGAGCAACTTGTTCTAATGCTTATCTACATTTATTTTTTTTTTTTTTTTGAGTGGGGGGGTGGGGTCTGATATTTAATTGGAATTTCCTGCATTCCAGTTTGTGCTTGCCTCTCCTGTTACTACGCACCTTTGCGGAGTTTGGCTCCATCTTATTTATATTATCCTGTCAATGGGTGTTGATAGCAATGACCTTTCTCCTTAGCACTCTTACTGAGGTTGAACAAACCTGGTTCTCTCAGCCTCTCTTGATAAGTTATGCACTGCTGCCCTGTATTTATCTCGATGGCTGTCCACCCACCTTACTGTGCACTTACCCAGTCCATATCTCACCAGTTTGGCTAGAAGGGTTATTAAGAGTGTTGGAGATGTTTCTGAAGTCAAGGTAAATAATGTCATTACTCTGCCCTTGCCCATCTTCTCATAAAAGGCTGTTGAGTTGATCAGACATTACTTGCCCTAGTGTACTGGGTCTGGCTGGGATGTTAACTTTCCCTGCAGCAGCCCATACAGTGCTGCGCTCTGCACTTGTAGCTAGAACAGCAGTGGTATCACACCGGTGCTGTGTCTGCTGCTGAGAAGTGCTGGCGCAGCATCAGGACTCTCTCTGACCCTCCTAGGGGGTGGGCAAAAAAGTGAGAAAGAAACATCAGCAGGGCAGCTGACCTAAACCAACCAAAGGGATATTCCATACCATATGATGTCAACTTCAGCAATAAAAGGTGGAAAAAGGAAGAAGGGGGGAGGGGTGGGCTCTCGCTGCGAAAACGTCTGTCCTCCTCCCGAACACCAGCTATGTGCGTTGAGGCCCTGCTTCAAGGACGTGGTCAAGCATCGCTCATTTGTGGGAAGTAGAGAGTAATTTCTTTCCTCTGCACTTCCACATAGCCTTTATTTGTTTTGTTTTGTTATTCTCTTTCCCCCTCCCTCTTCCCCTTTCCCTTTTTTTCCCTTTAGTTGAATTGTTTAATTTATAATAATATTTCTTTAATATTTTTTCTCTTTAATTAAATTATCCTTATCTCAACCCGTGAGTTGTTCTTTCCTTTACTTCTTCCCCTCCTCATCTGAGGAAGGGGAGTGAGAGAGCGGTTGTGGTGTTCAACTGCCTAGCACGGTAAAACCACCACACCTTGCTAATTCATGCTTGCTGTTCCCAGTCACCAAGCACTTCACTTGTTTGGAAGTGCCTTTTGGAAGGATTTACTCCATAGACTTCTCTATGAATATCAAGTTAGCAATTGTGAAACTTCCCCCAGTTCTATGAAGAATTCTTTTTTTTTTTTTTTTTTTTTTTTTTGTTCAGGTGGTATATAGCAGATGCTTCCCATGACATCACACAAGTTATCCTGTCATCTGATATATGCCTACAAGCTGAGTTGAGTTGCTTCCAGTATCCTCTTTTCTCCCTGTTACCTATGAGCTTCCCTCTTGACTGTCCCAGAGCATGAAGGGGTAGAGCATGCCAGGCTGCTCAAACTAGGCAGCAATCAAATGACATAGAGGGCAAAAAGGGGAGACATACCCTTGATGAGGAACAGGTGCATCTTTTCCAAGATCTCCCAACTTATCTCCCATCCAGACTGACCCTGATCTCCACTCTGTGCTGCCAGAGACATTTAATCTGTTCCCATCACATTGCTTTCCCTTTATCCCTTTGGAATGTCTTAGAGTCAAAAGGCCAGATATGTGCTGTCACTATCCAAAGCCCAGGTGGTACCTTGGGAGTAGAAAAGCAGGGCATATGTGCACCCAAATGTATGTGAAGCTTTACAGGAACCCCAGAAAGGAGGAAGCAGAGACCAGTCTGTATAAGCGGTTTGTAGGACTTTGTAAAAACATAGATGCTGTTTTTGTTTGAACACAGTATCTTGGGAAGCTATGCATCTCCCCACCCTGCCTGAACTTTGTGGGTCACAGCAGAGCTCACAGAACAGGGGGAGGTGTATGGAGAGGATGGGATTCATTCCAGAGAGCTGGAAACAGTCAAGAGAGTTAGTCCATGCTTGTGGAAAGTCACTTTGACCGAAGCCAGCTACCCTGACAATGAGCGTTTGTAATGAGGAATACATCTTGCACAGAATACATTTGTTTGGAGGCGAAGGGAGTAAAAGACATGGAAAGGAGGATAGTGAAGCTTACTTGTCCGCTGAGTGAACTTGTCTCCTGAGGGCTGGAGTACTCGCTGATCCGTAGAAAGGGATTCTCCTGTTACACTGGTGCTGCTGAACGTATAGAAGAGGCACTTGCCAAAAGTCAGATGCATAACTGATAGAGGGGAGGGCGTCTAGATATGTAATTAGAGAACTGAATAATAGAGGCGAATTTCACTTTTCTTTCAAGCAGCAGTTCTAGGAGTTTTTTGTTTGTTTGTTTGTTTCTGCTTGCAACTTCAATATCTGGACTGGGGTCAATAAAATAAGGTCTTTGCATTGTTTGTCACTGAAAGATGACAAAAAAAAAAAAAAAAAGGTAGTACAAAAGCCTGATAAGGTTGACTTTGTTCTTTGTTAAGCTAATGTCATTCAGATACAATCCAAGACAGGAAAAGAGAATATCTGATTTCAGTAAAAGGTGGATTAGAGAAGGAAAGGGGACCAGAACAATCCCTATATTTAGGACTTTAATTTGTATGCTTTCTTGCAAATTAAGCTTTTTGAATATTCTTGATTGTGGAGTTGCATGCTTTAAGAAAAAAAATCTGTTTGCATTTCTGGATATGCTTCACTCAGAGGTGTGCAAATTTAGGAGAAACTGAGTATCATAGGGAACCAGATGTCATGACAATCCGCAGCTGCATTTTTGGCATCTAATGGCTATAGTCACCTGATTTGAGCTAGAGCAGAGCACGCAGTGCTTGCCTCTGAAACTGGGACAAACTCTGCACAGGGGAGTTAAGGACGAACTTTGATTGTTTGTGGTTAAGTTGTACATAAATTGCATAGAGATGGATTATCACATAACATTGATATCAGCAAGTGTAGTTTGAAGTTAGTGCAGTCACTAAACCGTGAAAAGAGGCATGAGAGATCATTACTGTACTATTTGGCACTGATTATAAAATATTATTAAATATTAAAATGAACTTAATTATATTCTAACATAAAATTAAACGTACTTGAATGCATGGATTAAAATAATGCTTTTATTAATTTATGGCTACTGTTCTCCAAGGAGGTCACAGAGTCACAAAATATGATAAAAAGCTGGATTTTTATTATCTAGGAACTCTGGTTTAAAGATATCTAAACAGTAAGGCCAGACAGGTCCCATTTGGCAATACATCTGAACAGCCTAATGTGAAAATGTTATTTCAGGTAACATCTGAACATCCTGATTTTAAGCAGGATTCAGCATTAGTCAAACTTTAGTTTAATTCAAAGACTTTGCATATTTGAACTAAAAATAAACAAATAAAGAATTCAAGTGAGGAAAATGTTAGACTGATATGACAAAACTTTCAAGACAGCAACATGTTTTGAGAAGCAGAACACCTGAAAAGCAGAAGTGATTAACAAGTGAGTTGTGCTGTATTTCTCATAAACCACTAAGAAGGGAAAGAAATCAAGTGAACAGTGGCTCTGAGGAACCTGGTTTACATCTCTTCTAAGATCCTATTAGAATGCAATTCAGAAAGTTGGCTAGCATTTTATTTGCCATGGTTATCGCTGGCACTCTGTGTAATATTTATTTCTATCAGCTACTGAATAGAGATACAGAAACATATGCTGTCAATTATATTGAAATCTATTTTTTTCCATGTCTGTGGTTTCAGTATGCGGTTGAGTTCTACCAAAGTCCAAAACAAACCACTGCCCCAGTGTGGCCTTAGGTTACTGACGGATCTGAGTGAGAATTTCAGATATTGACTGCCTGTGTTTATTAATGTTTAGTGCTGTTCGTACTTCTAAGCAAGCATTTCTAAAGGAATGGTAATTTTGGCCTGACTCCAAGTGGGCATTTACATTCTGGCAACCCTTATTGTTCTGACAGCTTCAGCCGAGTATGTCGTCTTGCTCCTATCGTCGCCTTTCCTTCATGAATATATTATGTTGGCAGTGCTTAGAGATGTGTTTTCGCTTATTCTGTGCCACCCTTGCTTATATAGGTGCTTATACATCCATGTGGTAAAGTGGATTAAGGAGCTTGTAAACTAAGCCTGTAAAAATCACTTACCCACTTACCTCACCAATTCCCAAGTCAGGGGATGGTGCAGAGGTGGGAATACAGTACTGGTGTTGAAAGAAGTGATTTCTTTTAGCTGTAATGATAGCCTATGCCAGTTTAATGTATTTGTGAAGCTAGGACCTTGTTATTTATTCCTGTACACAGCTCCCAAATATAACATATTTGCAGTAGCATATGAAACGATACCTATATTCACTGGTGTCCAGCTGTTTCAAGTGAAGGGCTAAACATATTTCAGTGAAGTCCAGGGGATGCAGTCTGTGCTTTGAAACAGATTCCTACATCTGTTCCATTTGCTTTGCACAGTCATTTTTGCTTTTGTTCTTTTTTAGGGAAAAAAAAAAAAAAATGGTTCTTTCCCCCCCTCCAATGGTGTATGGAGAATCCACTAGCTAATATAGCTAGTAGAGTTCTACACCTTGTTTTTAACATGTATGTCTGTGTGCACCCTGGAGTCTGAGACTGATGGGAAACTCACTATGCACTAGCAATTCCTAGCTGGCCTAAGGTGAGGTGGGTACCAGGGCTAACACTTCATCTGCCTTTTACTCTCCAATAAAAAAGCTGAGTGCACTTAAAAATAAATAAATTTAAAAAAAAATAATAAAAAAAATTGGCTGCTTTATCTGTGTTAGGGGAAGGAGAATATCTTTGAAGAAATGTTCCCTAAAATCAAGTCAGCTCAGGTTTTCTCAAACATCCTGAGAGAAAAGCTAAAGAGAAACAATTTAAGAATTTTCTGTGTCATGATATGGTATATGATGTTCTGTGATACGGGTTCGATCAGAAAGCTGATAAGCAGTTGTAAGAAAGAAAGAAAAGCGGCTTTTTGGAACAATCCCAGCTCATGTGAACATTGCTTCAGCAGCTGCAGGAAAAGCAGTGGGAGGGCAGCATCCCATAGCAATGAGGCTGATTCATGTACTTCAGTTTTTAAAAGTATGTGGTGCAGGGGTTTCATCTTCAGTTCAACATCAGATGCACACTTTTTTATAGGTGTGTTTTCAGGACTGCAGTTTAGATACCTCAGAGTTCAATGTCACCTAACCCATAGGCTGGACTTGTCTTCGTGGACCTGAATCATAAATTCTGATTTTTGCAAAAAATCTCTATACAGTCTCATTAAAATGAATGAACTGCTTTCAGGCAAATAAAGTTTGCAGGCTTGGGATCTGTGAGGATTTGAAAATATATCACATAACCTAAATCTCAGAACAGTTTTTCTAGTGGGCTAATATTGTGAGGATGTGGGTCAAGTGTTTTGCCCTTGATTATACTAGAAATTAGTGGTAGGACTCAAATTAGAAACTCAGATCACTGATAGTCAGTCTCTGATACAGGTGGTATTTATACAGTTTAAATGTATAAACATGGTCAGCATGTCCCCAGAAGCATCTGCCAAGTATATGTAATACAAATTATATCATCTTTGCAAAAGGATGAAAGAATACTAGTATCTCATGTTTTGTACTCAGAGCCTGATATTAACTGCTCAAACAAGAGCCACGTTCCAATATTACAAGATAAAGTGCAGATCCAAGGGCAAAATTTGGCTCTAAAGAACTGAATAGAAATTATTCTTAGAAAGGCTTCAATTATCTCCACAGTAAAACTACTAGAATCCTCATTTTCGTCACTAGAGACACTTGATGAGAGTAGCAGATGGCCACACAAAGCATCCATGCTATTTTATTTGAGATTTTAATGTAAACTGAACTCATAAAATATTTTAAATAAGACTTTTAAAATTGGCACGAGAATTCTTCGTTTTTGAAGGCTGTAGGTCTAAACAAATCTTGAAGTAAGCTGAAAATCTAACTTTTACTGTGATTTAGCTCATTTGGTTATCATCATCCAATCATTACTTTTTACTGTCCAAATCTCCTTCAAATTTTTCTTCTTGCATATCGGCCTAATGCCTTCAGTTATACTGGCTATTAATAAAAGAGTCTAAGGCTGTTTATTTTGAGGGGAGTTTCAGTTAAAAAGTAGCTAGTAGAAAAAGTTTCTTGGTCTGTTGGTGACAGGATGCTCAGGATGCTAGAGGCAATTAAGAGAATCCTGTTCTCTGATTCTGCTACAGGAGACGGTCACAAACTGGAGGATTGGTACGCGTAGGTCTATCTTCAGTAGCCTCTGCCACAGGTCATATGAGCACAGTAGTCAAGATCCCATTTTGTCACATCAGTAGTACCTGTCAGCAGGCTAGTGGTGTGGGAATTACTATTTGCACCCTATTGAAGATATAGTGTAAACCTTCTTGCTCAGATAAGTCCTCAAGTGTCTTGAAGGTATTAAGCATCACACAGATACACTGACTCCTGTGTTATGGGGAACGCTTCAGCTGCTTTTTCTCCCTTGTTCTTAATAGCATGATTTTTCCCAACGTGTTTGAAAGTAGGCATTCCAAAGAATGCAAACAGTAGCTATAAAAGCTGAAATCACAGCAACTGCTGTTGTCAACAGTCATGATTTAATTATAAAGACTGGCTGTGTATCTCTTCATTTCTAGGTAGAGATGAAAGCGTATGTGAGGTATGCTATACCCAGTATACAAAAGAGTTTAGAAAAGACTGCAAGCTTCAAAACCCTGGTGTAAAAACAGTACTCTTAGTAGGCAAATTCTCTCAGCAAAACAAAGTGTCTCATAAAGGTTAATTCAACATAAGTTTATTAATGTCAAATTTAGTGTGCTTTTATCTTTCTGGGGTCTTGTTCTCCATTCACTTTTTTCCAGGCATTTAGTCACTTTGAGATGAGCACATATCCCCATCAAAGAGTTATAGGTTTATTAGTACATGATTCCCACTTGACAGCAAAAGGTTGGAGATTTAATTTGTTCAGCTGCTGTGAGCTTGCTGAAACAACTGTGTACTAAAAGAAGGATTCCACAAATTTTTCTCATTTTGTTTTTCAAATATTTACTCTTACAAAATCACTTGACACTAAGGGTCTATGTTGTCCTTTGAAATCACTGGTTCGAGTTGGGCAGACGCATCTGGTGATGGAATTAGACTGCTTATATTTTTTTTCCACTCTTAATTTTTCAGTGGCAGGAGTTGCCAGGACTAGTATTTAATAAAAACAAAAATCCTGTTCCATTTGAATTGAAAATGTATCCTTCTGGCTTTTTTTTTTTTTTTTTTTTTTTTTTTTTTTTTTT
>NW_023303976.1:0-14364 GCF_011077185.1 Oxyura jamaicensis
TTTTTTTTTTTTTTTTTTTTTTTTTTTTTTTTTTTTTCCCTCTGTTTTACAATATTACAGTTGCTTACCTGGATTTTTGGTAGTAATAACAACAACTTTAACTGATGCCAGATTATGTATTTATATCAGGGATCAGACTGCAAATTCATTCTTTTCCAGAAAAGCAGAAAGATCATGTTAAACTGGTGACCACATGTTGACAGGCTGCATGATTTAACAAAACCAGAGGCAATCATTTCAAAGAAAAATGTTTTATTTTCTGCCAGCAGAGTATAATGGAGAGAAATTGGCTGGTATTATTTTTAAAAATTGCTCAAATCACTGTAGTTAGTATAAAATTGTCTCTGGAACTATTTCCTGTAAGTTAACCAGACATATGATTGTATCCTTTCTATTTTGAATACTGAAGCTCACATTTCATCTGTCTTGTGTAGAGCCCGTCAGGTATAATAGCTCTTTGTGATGGTTCCTTTTTGTCTTTCTTTTCTGTAGCTAAGCCTGCACCCACAAACCCGATACAATTGCTAGTTTTAGGCATCACTCAGTAGTTATTGCTAGCAATCTAGCAGTCATTGCACCTCTCTTCCCCTTCTGATGAGCATGCAGATCAACAGCTAAGTTTCAAGATTAACATGCAGTGTTGTGGGTACATTGGTCTTATTTTCTCTTGACTCTAAAGTATTTCTCATTTACCTGTCTGAGCTCATACCAGTGATGACAGGTTTTAAATAGAGTAAGGTGGCATTTCCAAATACAACTTCCAGGGCTTCATTTGTCTAGGAGCAGGATTACGCCAGGACTGTGTGGTTTTGAAAATGACATCTTAATTATTCTATGATTTTGAACACCTGTGTGAATGATGGTTTATGGGAACTCTCAAGAGTTCATTATTATTAAAACCATCTTCATAGGAATATATAATGGCATAGGCTCACTTGGTAGGTGTGTCTGGGCATACCAAAACTTCAATAGTTTGATGATGACTCGAAACGTGGAACGTGAACATCACTACAAATGTTTTTGAGGCCTGGAAGTAACAGGCCCATGTTGAACCACAGTGCTGGTTTGATGGCTAACAGCAATCTGAAGGCTTTTCCTTAGCCTTTGAGGAATAGTAATATTCTGCCACCAGCCCATCAGTGACAAATTATGCTGTGTGCCCTCGCTGATTCATGCTGGTGCTCTTAAAAGCTCTCCATCCCTGTTTACCTTCACAGGTCAGCCTCACAGTGATGACATGCTCTGTGGCAGTTAGAGCACTAGGGAAGATGGCCAGAAGGTTAGGAGAAGAAATGTTTGTCTGTCAGATGAGTTTAAGCGGAATAATTTTAGTCTCACGTTGTGACTGGGTAGAAAGGGAATAAAGGTGTCTTTATTTTTATATTTTAATATATATATATATATAATTTATTTATTTATTATTATACAAGGTACTGATAGATGGAATAGTTCTAAATCAGTGATATTCTGGTCCATCTAAGTGGTCTGTGCTGGGAAACATGGGAGCCTTTCCCTGTCAGAATATTGAGTCCATTCAGGGAATAGAAAAAAGAAAATAGATCAAGAGTATTGAAAAATGCATATATGATGCTGAGGGAAATGAGAAACTTTTACAGGCTGTCTCCTCATGTTTCTGAGTTCTGACATTTTAACCCCATCAAAAATTCTGGGGTGGTGTGAAAGAAATCCTTGCCTGGGTGTGTCCAGAGCAGTTGATAACTTTACCTTTATTTCACCTCAGAAATAAAATGGAGAATGATTGCAGAGAATCGGTTTGAATAAGACTAAGATAATTCTAGATGCCTGGGAGAAAGCAAGGTGTTGGTATTTGGAGTTAATGAATTAATGCTTTTCTCTCTTTTTACCTACTACCATACTACCTATGAAACTTACTGGATTTGTTTCCATTTCTGAAACACAAATACCATCAATAGTTAACTTTTCTTATGAGTAGCAGGGCACTGTAGTCCAGCATGATGCTGTTTCAGATACAGACTAGAATGATCTTTAAATATATTAATTGAAATATTGAACTTGGAAAACTGTTACTCGCTGATGATTGCTATGATGTCCAGTGTTGGAAATTTTTAGTTGATCTAATGTTGAAAAAAGAGACTGCTAAAGTCATGAGTGGAAAATATACAATGACTGAATTTGTTTAGTCAATTGAGTCTTGTCAAAAAAAGGAAGGTTAAAGGGTGACTTGATCATGGCCCATAATTACTCAGACAGGAAGAAGATACAGATATTTGGAGTTTCTTTTGTTTAATGGACAAAGGAATAGCAAGACTCAGTGACTGAAAGCTGAAGTCAGCAAAGTTGAAACTGGAAATAAAACAAAAATGTTAATGGTGAGGCTAATTTAAACTTTGCAGCTGCTTAGCAATAGAATTGCTTTGTCTTGGAATTTCTGGATTAAGGTTGATATTTTGCAAAATAAACTTTTTAATTTAAGCACAAGTTATGAGGAAAATGCTGGAAGTACTTGGTAACATTACGTGGCCTGCCTAATGGTGAGAACAGTTAATAGATTATCATATCATAGAATATCATTCCTCTCTGTTTTTGAACTGTGAGTCTTTGAAGAGAGCTGCTTTACCTGCTGAGTATATAAGAGGACACTCAAGGCAAGTACCTTTTAGGGAGGGAACCTTGCTGCTGGAACTTGCTGACTTTCATGCTTTGCTCTTGCTTACTTCATAGCAGGCTAGCCCTTGCTGAGGAATTGTTTTTGTAAGCTTTGCCTCCTTGGTGGAGGTGTAGTCTGGGAGGCTGTCATGCAGGATTTCAGAACACTGCTAACTAATGCCTTTGATACATGCACTCTGATGGATTTAGGACATTGCTACTCTTGCTCATAGCTGGATGTAACCAATGAAGTAAGCATTATTGTACAACATGAGATTCATATCTAACTGTTAATGCTTTGAGGCTGTTGGTTAAGTGTGGGTTTTTGTTGCTCTTTACAGTTTTAGGATTCCAATTGATGATGTGTGTGTTTTAAGGAAAAGTTTTGGCATATTGTTTCTTTGATCATGAAAGGATTGTACCATCAGGACCATCTGGCTATAATTAAACTGGTTTATGAGGAGGAATACCGTATCAACTTTGGCTATACCATATCTGAAAACTTACCTAGAAATTAGATCTTGGGTCTGCTACAAATGCCCCCAAACTAAAATACATAGGCACATACAGCCTGTACAGCAATTACTGCTGTATGAGGCAGTTTGTGGTCTGGGTTGAGTATATAACCTCTAGCAACAGGCTGTTCTTGGCACTTCAGGAAACACGAGTCCAATAATGTGCATGGTCAGTACTGATACATACAAGTGGAATGAGGATGGCATTCCTCCTGCAGTAAGCGTGGACTTCATTTTTACCCTTACTGTGAGGATGGCATTCGTCCTGCAGTAAGCGTGGACTTCATTTTTACCCTTACTGTAACAAAACTGTTGAAAATATAGCAATATCATGTCTTTTTCATATGCCCTCTCTTTGTGTTGTGCACCTAAAATTCATAAGAGTCACGGAACAATAAATAAAATTAAAAAAAAAAAAAAAAAAAAAAACCTTGATGAATTTTTATCTGTCTCCATAGAAAATTTCATTTTGGGGAGCAGCTGAGAACCAGCATGAAAAATTTCAACTTAAAGGTTATTTCTTTAAGAAGGTTGTTACAGATTGAAAGATTTTCTATCAACTTGGTACGCTTATGCAATGCTACTATAATACACTGAGACATTGATGATGCAGGCAGTGGGTTTATTTTATAAAAAGTTAAATATAAAACTGATTGCTTTGTGGGGGGACTAAGCACTTTAACCTGTATATAGTATTTTTTTTTTCTAATTATTTATTCATTGTGAATGAAGGTGAAATAGAAGCAAAGGGACAGCATGGACTTCTTTTAAAGCTTTTGAGGATCACTAGTATATTTTGTACCATTGGAAAAATTTGAGAGCATGAACATTATTTAGTGTGAATCTGTGAGCTCCACCAATTTTTTAACCATCTTTTTACCTCAAATGAAAACTGGAAGTTTGTGATTAGAGCTGAGGAGAGACTCGTGGAGCACTGTACCCTATAACATGTTGGTTCATTAGTCTTTTTTTTCCTCTAGTAACCTGTAAATTATAATGCCAGCTGTGTGCTGGTGGAAACACACACATTTCCATATGGTTGCCTTGACATTCTGCTTACGTTCTGGGGAATGGTTCCCTCTTGCTAAATTGATTGTAAGATTCTGCAGTATTTGGCAAGTCTTTCATGTTCCTTAGGAAATAAGGAGATGTAAGTAAAACATAATTCCATCAAGATGAAGGTAGGATGTGGGAAGTCAGCCTAGGAAAATGCATGCTAATTTTGATTTATGGAAGAATTATGGATTTTTTTCTAAGTCAAGTCTTCATTCTATGTCCAAACCTACACACTTGTCTATTTCTTTTTCTAAAAACTGCATACCCTGCTGTAACCTACCAGTGGTGTCTAAGCTATCAGTTTAGACTTGGAAAAGAGCAAGTGACTAGATTGAAAATTGAGGGCTTTTTTTTTTTTTTTTTTTTTTTTCCTCCCCTGTTTGAATTAATGTTTTCTGGCCCGTTTCCCCCCTCCTCTCCCTAGTTTAGGCTTTTCACTGGTGTTTACTGGATAGTTACCGAGCTGCCACTTCTCCCAGAGGGATAAACAAAAAGTAAATATAGTCCCTTCTGCAAGGGAACTCCGTGGAGATTGTAGCCTGTCCTGGAATATGTAGGAAGTAATATAATTTATTTTACTGGTTGTGTTTGTGAAAGAGACATCTGCTTGTGAAAGCCTTGCTGCCTTGTGCGCTACTGAAGTTAATTCACACTAAACTGTTTGGTGTTTGTGCTAGAAGCCTTGAAGCAAAAGGCTCTGGAACTCATTCATACTCTACTGAAGCAACGGTTCTACAGCTAATGCTGCACCTCAGAAAGTGGAACTCATGCTGCTGGAAAAATGAGCTTCAATAAATCCATTGATGAGCTTCTGGAGACTTGCACAGGCAGCAGGGTCTTCCTAAGACTGCAAAGGCAATGCACTCAAATCTGAGCATGCACTGCTCAGATTACTCACTGGGTGTATCTGTACAACAGCCCAGAGTGGTTGTTGCTTTATTATTATTATTATTATTATTATTATTATTATTATTATTGTGGATGGACTTTTTTGGAAGGACTTTTAAACTAGGTTGCTTGAGTAACAGGTAGAAAAAAATGTTGAGCTCTCAGAGATGATTTTGGCCATGTGGTTCATCATTTGGTCTACTGTGTTGAAGCTGTATTGTCAGTTTTAAGATTGCTCAGTTTTGTGTCTGTAAAATGTAGTAGCTCCTCTGGATTGCAGTGTAAGTGTATTCTATTTCCCTTGAAAGCTTCTTCATAAGAGGTCTTGTTACACTCCCATTAGCAGGGGTTTGAAACTACAACTTGCATATCTTCAGCATAGAACCATCAGCATAAGCATAACTTCTGAATGGAAAGGAGGGAATTAAGAGATGAAGATAATTATAAGAGTATGTAGGGAAATAAAGCATGTTATTTTCTTTAGAATGGGTCTCAATGTTACAGTAATTGAGAACACACCACCTAGAGATTATTTATGTGACAGCATTGAAAGAGAGGTTAGAATTCTTGCCTTTTTTTCCTGGCTCTGGGAACTAAATTGGAGCGGATAGATACAGAGCACAGCCAACTCTAACAAAATCCCTATTTAGGTCATCCATAAAGAGCAAACATGGGATGTCTGAATGCAATATTGTGCTCTTAGGCCTTTTGGCAGTAGAAAAACTTCACGGTATAGACAAACTACCTATGATAGATGCAGTTTATGCCATAAAAACAACAACAAAAAAAAAGTGCAGTGTTTTATGCCAGAGCAACCACTGGTAAAATAATGTTATGGAAAATAATGTCCACAGCTGATAGGAAACTTCCAGGCAAAATAAATAAATAAATAAATAAATAAAATAAATCTCTGCAATAGTTCTGATGTAGCTGAGGAAAATAACAGATCTTTACTCAGTCTTTAAAACATAAATTCAGAACCAAATCAAAACCTCATAACCTGGAGTTCTCCTTCTTAAAGTTCGTACTCAACGTAATTACTAAAGGAGTAAAACTGGAAATTTGTATGTTTATTCATTTCCTAGAGTGACTTATTCAGGTAGTAACTGCTACTTAGTGAAAAGTAGAAAGCTCATATTGAAATCGCAATGTGCAATACAGCATGTTTAATATGAGATACCATATTTGGAGAACCTGGGCTAAGCTATCCAGTTTTACAATTAAAAGTACTGCTTTTACTTCAGGCAGGTAGATGTGCTGTTCTGTCTCTGCTGTCCGCTTGTCTTCCTCACGTAATAGGGGCTGTTTTTCATATATTTGTGAGATTGCTAGCATTCAGGGCTACATTCACAATCCTGGCAAGAGCATACCTGTGATCATTCTTTGGTTACCCATTGAAATACCATAGTAAAGTTGCAATTTTCATCTTAATGCTAAATAAATTGCTTCTTTACATATTTGGTAATATATTCTCCTGTCACATAACTCTTGTTATTGTTAATTGGAATTGCTTATGCTCATTGAGGGAGGAATACTTTTCATCCTGTTTTGAATGAAAATCTGTAATCTTGAATTTGTTTCTAAACTTCAGTCATGAGGAGAGCAGTGCAGGAAATTGCTGCTGTTCCACCAAATTAGCTTCTCAGATATCCTTTTAATTGGAGACCATAACTCAGATTCTTAGTATTTTAGGAAGCTGAACAATACAAATTGAAATACAGATATTTCCAGTAAGGGCTCAGTTCAAAGGCGGCCTTTATACACAGATGAGTCTGCTAACAAATAGCATGTCATATGATAATGAGACCATGTTTTCTTCAGCAGTTTCACATTTCCTAACTGCACTGCTGTGAAATAAGTGGAGTGTTTATCTACTTTCTCTTAAACTGACAAATCTCTGCTAGGAACTAGCATGCCCACTATAGACAGAAGATATGTATACAAAAAAATGGTCTATGCTCTCAATCAGAAGCACAACACTTCTAAATGAAATATATTACACTTGTTCAGAACATTCATTTCTGCCAAAGTATTCTTTTTTTTTTTTTTTTTTTTTTTTTTTAATGTAAAGACTTCAATTTCTGTTTAAGAACAAGTAAACTATAGTACTTTGACAGCCGTTCACACTTAATTTCTTTGCATTAAACCAACAGCATTCTTTTCCACAAACATCCATTGTTAGGACAATGCTCTCAGACAGAATTTATGAGAAATGGAATTATGTTACCAAGGAGATAGCATTTACTATAATGAAGAGTAGATCCTAGAAAATGGCCCCTTTTACAGCAGCTCAGAACAGAGCCACAAAAGCAATTGATTGGTCTTGGCATTTAGTCTTATATCAGCTGTGTCATCCATAGCTTCAGGAGTGAGAACACTAATCTGAAGTGACATTTCTGTTCTGGCGGGCTTTTCTGCCCTGATGAAAGCAATTACTTCATTCCTAAATGATAATTTGCAGGAGTTTCAACCACTTTAATTGATAATTTTTTGTTCTGAGAAGTTCAATTGTGAAGTGATTAGCTGATTTGGTAAATAGAAATTTAAGGTGTGAAATGTACAAGTTGCTCCAAGGTAAAGTGCTGCTTATTGGGCACTGCAAAATTGCTTGATAAAACTGCAGTTTCTCTATTATCATAAGGCTGGCAATTGCTTAGTTCAACATAAGAAAAAAAAAAAAGATCAAAGTGTTGTGGTTGTGGAGTTTGGGTTTTAACTATTACAGCTCGCTTAATTGTTGCTATGTGAGCGTACGTTTTCTGAAGATTGTGCAGGACGGTGAGTTTTGTAATCCTTAAAGCTACCAGGTTCCTATTATTGTGTTCTAATGAATCACATTGGAAGTAAATCCTGATATTTAAATGCAACAAAGATGCTTATTGAAGATAAAACATTCAATTTAATGATTAGTTCAAACATACACAAACCTTTTCCTGAAAAAAAAAAAAAGATACATTTCTTTGAACCAATTTTACATATTGAAAATGAAATAAAAGACACATCTTTTGTCTAACCATAACCCCTACAAAACAACCTCGTCTCACTGATATTATAAAAAGCTTGGGTTAATATAGGTATTATTTTTTCATAAGTTGCACGTTATTTTTAAAATAATTGTTAAAACACATTTGGAAAATTTATTTTTTTTGCTATCTGCAAGGAAAGGAGCCTTTTTAATAGAAACCAGTTCTGTGATATTTTCCTATATAGTGAAAAAATAATGGTCATTTCATGTGTTAAATGAGAAATATAAAGCAAAAATGAAGGTCAAACTGATTTAGCACATCAAACAGTCTTTGTCAGCCAAGCTTAATATATCCTGAGTTTGTGGAACAAATGAAATTTTGCTGCTATGTTACACTTTGCTTCCAAACAACCATTACAACTGGTTTTATATATTGTGTGAGCATCAGACCATCAAACAGTGCATCTTTACTGACGTGTTGCTGCAGTGATGATCTACAGCAGCAATCTGCCATTTATATAAGGGCAAAATGTGCATCTATATTTAGTTGTGAAATTGGCCTATTATACTCTTGATGTTTACAGAGGCTAACATAAATTAATGATGACAGCTATGAGCAGTGCATTAGTTAAGCAGCAGAGTTTTTACCTTGAACTTGAAGGTTCCAGCTTTAACTTCCAGCCTATACTATACAGTTTTCTTCCCACATTAAAGAAAGTCTTCTGAAATCATTGATTTTTCTTGGACAACATTAAGTGGCTCCAATTTGTGGAGAATGCCATTGATGATAATGTCAGATAATGGTTTAATTTACATTTTTAGCAAATTTTTTCCCTGTAAGAATGGTGATATTTGAATGGTGATATTCATTTTTGGTGTAGAAAAAATGAATTCCCCTGAAAAATGTTTGCTCATTCAAAGGGCCTGATTTGACTGACTTTGGATTTAGTCAGTTGTCAGATATCTCTTTTTGAGAAAGCAGTGTGGCTCACTAGATTATGTACCGCACTTTCACCTGAAGTCTCCTCATGCAGCTCATGTCAGAGCAAGTATAGATACTGTAGTAACTATAGATTCCAGCTAACTATGACCACAGATCTGACAAGTATGCAGGTGTTCAAAGGTTCATGAGTTAAAATGCTGAAGTCTTTGATGAATTTTTGATGGATGAATTTTTAATACAGGTCGACCTTTTTCCTTTGAGGCTGCATGCTAGATTAATTGATAAATAGTGAGACTGAGCAATGTTCAGATCTCCTAAGCAAACAAGTGGAAAAATCCATAAAAATCTGCCTGTCTGACTTCTCAGATGTGCTTTAAAAAAAAAAAAAAAAAAAAACAGAAAAAAAGAAGGTAAAATTTAATGTGGCTTTGATTCTCCTCCTTCTTCCTTTTTTGGAGGTTTTGCCCTCACAAAAGTACTCTTCTCTTTTAAACAGTGTAACTGTTTTTGTAAGTCTTGAAATTCTTGTACACTGAGTTCAGAAAAAATCTGTGTGAAAATTCTGTGAATAGGACAGTAGGGAAAAAAAGAAAAAAGAAGAAAGAAAACCATCAAGTTGAGAAGTTGTCTAAGAATAAAATCCAGAAAGATAGCAAATACTGTGTAGAAATTAGAGGTAAACATATTAACATATTTTCAGTAACAATTTTTCAGAACTAATTGAATCAGTCTTATAAAATTGAAGATAACTTTTTCTTCTTAATTCACATCTGCAGGAACATTAGCTTTTTTTCTTCACTCTTTTGTACTCATTTGTAGCTACTATGCTGAAAAAATATCCAGTTTGTGAGCTCTCTAGAGCATAACATTTAGAAAAAGAGAACAATAAAATAATAAAAAAAGACAATAAGAGGCTTTAGGCTCCTGCAGCCACTAATGCTGATGCTTGACTTGCTAGACTGGACTTTTCAACTGCAGTATGTGCAATAACGTAGTGCAGGCTACTCTGCTGTGCTTTCTCCATCTTTCCCCCAGTCTAAATCTTTTTTTTTTTTTAGAGTCTGAAAATGTTTACTGCGGTTCAGGTGAATATTCACAGGGGTCAAACACTGTTTCTAAGATGTCACTATAAACTAATGTCCTCAAAAAAAAAAAGCACAAGAACAGCTACATTAGCAGTCAAATAAATATTCCAAGTAATTAAATAATTGTGTCGTTTTGATACTGATGCTATTCTACTCCTGCAATTTCTCATACTTAGTGATTATCCTGTTATATCAATGAAATATCATTCATTTGATGAAAACAGATTATTATAGCCCAGAAAATTGTCAATGGGTGAGCATCTATAGGGGGACTTAGATGATACCTGAACAAATTGCCCAGGCAGTAAGAGTCAGATTTTCAGTGTAACAGTTGCAATAAATGGGCTCAACTGTCATTCTTGTTTGTATTGGTCAGCTTGAAATCTAATAAAAAATTATTGTCAAGTATGTGGTGAAGTGAGGGAACAGGTGATTTAATTTTATTTCCTTATGTAATACCACAACTAAATGCAATAGCAAGTAAGCATTCTTTTATTTTTTATTTTGGAGAACATTGTACAGAGAAGGACATACATGACTGAAACTCTCTTTTAGAGATTAGAAGCAATATAGAGTTGGGTTTATCCTTTTATCCTCTTTTCTTTTCTTTCTTTTTTTTTTTCTTTTTTTTTCAACAGACACATTGTGTGATCTAATGATGCACATCCTTTCCATAGATCTGATTTGTTTTCTATCAAGTGGATATAACATGCATCTGACAAAAGGCCTTTGGAGAGTTGGAGAATGTTTATAGTGGACCTTTTGATCCTTGAATTTGAATGACTATACTAATATGAAACTACACAAACATACTGCTTCATTGTCTATAAAGCTTGTTATAAGCATTATTAGATATTTCTAAGTATTATTGTTGTACTGTATCTGGTTTTGCTGCTGCTAATCCATATTGTTGTTAGAGGCTTAAGAAATTTGCTAGTGGTCGATAACAGCTGAATTAACAAGTATGACGTTGTTTAGTACTTCAAGAAGTGCTCTATTCTGGTATACTGTTGCACTTGTAAAGCTTTCTCCTGAAATCAAGGAGGATTTCAATAGAACTATAGAAATACAATAGAACTGTAAAAATACTGCCTATCCTTTGTGCAGTACCTTTCTCCTTGTAATTAGTGACAACAAGCAAAAGCAGTGACAGCGCAGCATGGACAAGCTGTCTGTTGGCTTCAACCATTCTAGCTGTATCTCAGCATCCTGTCCCTCAAACCTTGTTTTATGGCTGGTGCCCCCAGTCCAATCTCCATTTATGTCAGGTTCCTTGGGCACTGTAAAACCCCACCAGTGTGGTTATGTGGGACTGAGCTGGGGGGAGACCGACAGTATTTTTCTAAAATGCAAACTCATGGAATTATATTATTTCACTGATTTTTACCACACAGGCTGATATGCTAAGAATCCCTTGCTAATGTAGGTCAGTGCATTTGTTGATATGTCGTAATATTTGATTGTCATTATATGCTACAAAAATTCGGAGCTGTCTTTGTCCCATCTTCCAGTTGACACATGATCTGTCAGACATGTGGAGAGGTTGGGGGTGTGCACATGGATATAGATGCATATGTAGGCTTATGAATATAAAATGTATAAAAATGATGTGGAATAAAATATGAAGCAGGTTAAGCTTGGAATGACCACAAGCACAATGAAATCACAAGTGAGTTATGAGTACCAATAAAACTTTTATGCAACACCATATTATCATGTCTTCTGCATCTGATGTCTTCAATAGAAAATTTACTTCAGAAATGTTGTGTACAACATTTTAAAATTATACAGTACTATTTATTTTACCCTTTCATCTGTAAAAGCAGATCCTCTTTATATCAGTCCATCTGGAAAAGTCCTAGAAGGAAATATACATACACATATATATATACACACTAGAAACTTATCCAAAATAGCATTAGTCTTCTGGTCATTAAATATTCTGTTTACATGCTATTGCATCTCAGAATTATCAGGAAGGTAGCAGCTGGAAACCTGTCTTCTTTAGTGGACTCTGTATGGAAATTCCTATAGAAGTATGTTCTTACGGGAAATGCATGAATTTTTACCATTGTATGATGACATCATCCTCCGATATTGTACAGGGATGCACTCTCCAATTATCTGAGCTCTTTCCCCTTCTACACAGACAGCAATAAGGGAGCAATCTTTGTGTCCCTTGGGTATATTTCACACTTTATTTTCTTGTTGGCAGTGTGGATAGTTTATGTAGATTTGCTTGTCTGTTTGGAGACCTTATCTAAGAACTATTCCTTGTGCAAGACACATGCAATTCTTGATGTTTTCTGAATGTGAAATCTACATAATAAACATAGGTAAAGTTTCTCTGACTTTAATTTTTATTAGTAGGAGAGCATGCAGGAATTTCTAAGTGTCTGCACCCTGGTACTCTAGCAAGTTTATCTATGTTACCAAGAACCACCTCTAATCTCAATGTCATATGACAAGGCCCAAGATGTGTTTTCCTCCTGTGTCAACAGCAGAGTTTTCTGCTGTGAGCTGCATATCCCTCTCTTATTGCATCTTCTTGGTATTTTCAGTGCCAGCACCTTCCTCTGTTAAGAGCATCTAATGTTGAAGCTGATGTTGCCTATCAAAATCACAGGTGCCAGAAATGGTTAGGGTATATCCAATGATTTCCTGCATCCTGCTGAGGAAATTGCTACTCCCAAATTAAGGATCCATTGTATCAGCATAACCCCAGCATCCAAGCTATGAGTGTTTCTCTGGTAGAATTGCATAGTGTAGAAATTAAGATTTATATGCGTGTTTTGCCAGACGGTGTTTCTAAACTTAGCATAATGCACTGATGCCAAGAGTTATGAACTCGTTGACTTGACTGTCTTGGTGGAGCTTCCACAAACAACAACATACCAAACGGCCAGGAGGAAAAATGTGTTACTGATATTACTCTTTCTCAGGGGTCGTTTTTGTACATGTATTATATTGACTCCCCATTATTTGTACTTTGGGAGTATTTTCATTCTGCTAGTTTTAACATATACAGGTGGCTTTCAAAGTATGCTGTTTACTTACACAGGTAGCCTTACTCTTCAGCTTGCAGACGTCTATTGCAAAACTGTTAACAATTCAGTAATGCGTTAAAAGTTTAAGTTATACTTTATATCATTCAGTTTCAGCAGTCTCCTGAACCTTATATAGTACTCGTAAAATGTGGATTCAGTTTTTGCTGTTGCTAAGGAATAATCTATCACCTTTCAATTTCTAACACCCTTAAATTTCAGAAATGGTTGAGATCTGCAATGTTTCTGACATGTTTACCAAGGATCTCTAAGAAGTCCCCTTCATGCACAGAGGTATAATTAGGTGCTTTGTAAGGGTAGTATGGAGCAAATGCTCTTGGTGAAGACTTTCAGAATAGATCTAGAATCTTAACTTTTCTGGACTCCTCAAATTGATCAGGGGACTTGGGGTCTTTAGACTTGGCTTCTGGAGAATAAAATGTGATGACAGATGAGTAAATGTCATCACTTTTACCCTAAAAATGAGTTTTCACTTGCAAGAAACTGAGCAGAGACACGTGCCTGCATCTCTCTTACGTTGCTATTGTATTTAACTTGTATAGGGTATCTGAAATTAATTGGATGGTTCATACCTCACAGAGATGGAGTTTCTAGTTTTCTGTATATGTGTAAAATATTTCTTCTGGCTATATTTAATACACCTCTTGTGGGATTTTTAACATCTATGTTGGTAGATATTTAAAATTCAGAATTGGACAGGTGCATCTCCATAAACACTGAAGTATTATTATTTGTCTCCTAGAAATTAACTTAAAAACCTGAATGTAGCTGCTGCTACTTCATGAAGACAAGTAGGTACCTTACTATGGGATTCAATAGAACATCTTTGCCTGTGGCTAAGGAGGTGGCATTTCCTTCTGGATCTCTTACCATCTGTGTTCTTTACTTAAGCTGTCTTTTTAAATACAATTGTTTAGGGAATATGAGTTGTTAATCTTTCTCAGGGCAGTGTGAGGGAGGGATTTTATTTCTGTTTTAAGGGCCCAGGTGATCTGCCCTTTCAAGTCTGAGGTATATCTTGGGCAGAGGCAGCCATAAAAATGTAATTGGGTAAGAATATTAAAATAAGTGAATCTTTGTAGTTTAAATCATCTCTGTTTTAGAAAAAAATAGGTAAATAGTGGTCTCAGAATCATGGTATTAGATTTACATGCCTAAATTCTACTGATCTACCTCATGCCTTTTTTTTTTTTTTTTTTTTTTTTTTTTTTTTTTTTTT
>NW_023303977.1:0-14361 GCF_011077185.1 Oxyura jamaicensis
TTTTTTTTTTTTTTTTTTTTTTTTTTTTTTTTTTTTTCCCTCTGTTTTACAATATTACAGTTGCTTACCTGGATTTTTGGTAGTAATAACAACAACTTTAACTGATGCCAGATTATGTATTTATATCAGGGATCAGACTGCAAATTCATTCTTTTCCAGAAAAGCAGAAAGATCATGTTAAACTGGTGACCACATGTTGACAGGCTGCATGATTTAACAAAACCAGAGGCAATCATTTCAAAGAAAAATGTTTTATTTTCTGCCAGCAGAGTATAATGGAGAGAAATTGGCTGGTATTATTTTTAAAAATTGCTCAAATCACTGTAGTTAGTATAAAATTGTCTCTGGAACTATTTCCTGTAAGTTAACCAGACATATGATTGTATCCTTTCTATTTTGAATACTGAAGCTCACATTTCATCTGTCTTGTGTAGAGCCCGTCAGGTATAATAGCTCTTTGTGATGGTTCCTTTTTGTCTTTCTTTTCTGTAGCTAAGCCTGCACCCACAAACCCGATACAATTGCTAGTTTTAGGCATCACTCAGTAGTTATTGCTAGCAATCTAGCAGTCATTGCACCTCTCTTCCCCTTCTGATGAGCATGCAGATCAACAGCTAAGTTTCAAGATTAACATGCAGTGTTGTGGGTACATTGGTCTTATTTTCTCTTGACTCTAAAGTATTTCTCATTTACCTGTCTGAGCTCATACCAGTGATGACAGGTTTTAAATAGAGTAAGGTGGCATTTCCAAATACAACTTCCAGGGCTTCATTTGTCTAGGAGCAGGATTACGCCAGGACTGTGTGGTTTTGAAAATGACATCTTAATTATTCTATGATTTTGAACACCTGTGTGAATGATGGTTTATGGGAACTCTCAAGAGTTCATTATTATTAAAACCATCTTCATAGGAATATATAATGGCATAGGCTCACTTGGTAGGTGTGTCTGGGCATACCAAAACTTCAATAGTTTGATGATGACTCGAAACGTGGAACGTGAACATCACTACAAATGTTTTTGAGGCCTGGAAGTAACAGGCCCATGTTGAACCACAGTGCTGGTTTGATGGCTAACAGCAATCTGAAGGCTTTTCCTTAGCCTTTGAGGAATAGTAATATTCTGCCACCAGCCCATCAGTGACAAATTATGCTGTGTGCCCTCGCTGATTCATGCTGGTGCTCTTAAAAGCTCTCCATCCCTGTTTACCTTCACAGGTCAGCCTCACAGTGATGACATGCTCTGTGGCAGTTAGAGCACTAGGGAAGATGGCCAGAAGGTTAGGAGAAGAAATGTTTGTCTGTCAGATGAGTTTAAGCGGAATAATTTTAGTCTCACGTTGTGACTGGGTAGAAAGGGAATAAAGGTGTCTTTATTTTTATATTTTAATATATATATATATATAATTTATTTATTTATTATTATACAAGGTACTGATAGATGGAATAGTTCTAAATCAGTGATATTCTGGTCCATCTAAGTGGTCTGTGCTGGGAAACATGGGAGCCTTTCCCTGTCAGAATATTGAGTCCATTCAGGGAATAGAAAAAAGAAAATAGATCAAGAGTATTGAAAAATGCATATATGATGCTGAGGGAAATGAGAAACTTTTACAGGCTGTCTCCTCATGTTTCTGAGTTCTGACATTTTAACCCCATCAAAAATTCTGGGGTGGTGTGAAAGAAATCCTTGCCTGGGTGTGTCCAGAGCAGTTGATAACTTTACCTTTATTTCACCTCAGAAATAAAATGGAGAATGATTGCAGAGAATCGGTTTGAATAAGACTAAGATAATTCTAGATGCCTGGGAGAAAGCAAGGTGTTGGTATTTGGAGTTAATGAATTAATGCTTTTCTCTCTTTTTACCTACTACCATACTACCTATGAAACTTACTGGATTTGTTTCCATTTCTGAAACACAAATACCATCAATAGTTAACTTTTCTTATGAGTAGCAGGGCACTGTAGTCCAGCATGATGCTGTTTCAGATACAGACTAGAATGATCTTTAAATATATTAATTGAAATATTGAACTTGGAAAACTGTTACTCGCTGATGATTGCTATGATGTCCAGTGTTGGAAATTTTTAGTTGATCTAATGTTGAAAAAAGAGACTGCTAAAGTCATGAGTGGAAAATATACAATGACTGAATTTGTTTAGTCAATTGAGTCTTGTCAAAAAAAGGAAGGTTAAAGGGTGACTTGATCATGGCCCATAATTACTCAGACAGGAAGAAGATACAGATATTTGGAGTTTCTTTTGTTTAATGGACAAAGGAATAGCAAGACTCAGTGACTGAAAGCTGAAGTCAGCAAAGTTGAAACTGGAAATAAAACAAAAATGTTAATGGTGAGGCTAATTTAAACTTTGCAGCTGCTTAGCAATAGAATTGCTTTGTCTTGGAATTTCTGGATTAAGGTTGATATTTTGCAAAATAAACTTTTTAATTTAAGCACAAGTTATGAGGAAAATGCTGGAAGTACTTGGTAACATTACGTGGCCTGCCTAATGGTGAGAACAGTTAATAGATTATCATATCATAGAATATCATTCCTCTCTGTTTTTGAACTGTGAGTCTTTGAAGAGAGCTGCTTTACCTGCTGAGTATATAAGAGGACACTCAAGGCAAGTACCTTTTAGGGAGGGAACCTTGCTGCTGGAACTTGCTGACTTTCATGCTTTGCTCTTGCTTACTTCATAGCAGGCTAGCCCTTGCTGAGGAATTGTTTTTGTAAGCTTTGCCTCCTTGGTGGAGGTGTAGTCTGGGAGGCTGTCATGCAGGATTTCAGAACACTGCTAACTAATGCCTTTGATACATGCACTCTGATGGATTTAGGACATTGCTACTCTTGCTCATAGCTGGATGTAACCAATGAAGTAAGCATTATTGTACAACATGAGATTCATATCTAACTGTTAATGCTTTGAGGCTGTTGGTTAAGTGTGGGTTTTTGTTGCTCTTTACAGTTTTAGGATTCCAATTGATGATGTGTGTGTTTTAAGGAAAAGTTTTGGCATATTGTTTCTTTGATCATGAAAGGATTGTACCATCAGGACCATCTGGCTATAATTAAACTGGTTTATGAGGAGGAATACCGTATCAACTTTGGCTATACCATATCTGAAAACTTACCTAGAAATTAGATCTTGGGTCTGCTACAAATGCCCCCAAACTAAAATACATAGGCACATACAGCCTGTACAGCAATTACTGCTGTATGAGGCAGTTTGTGGTCTGGGTTGAGTATATAACCTCTAGCAACAGGCTGTTCTTGGCACTTCAGGAAACACGAGTCCAATAATGTGCATGGTCAGTACTGATACATACAAGTGGAATGAGGATGGCATTCCTCCTGCAGTAAGCGTGGACTTCATTTTTACCCTTACTGTGAGGATGGCATTCGTCCTGCAGTAAGCGTGGACTTCATTTTTACCCTTACTGTAACAAAACTGTTGAAAATATAGCAATATCATGTCTTTTTCATATGCCCTCTCTTTGTGTTGTGCACCTAAAATTCATAAGAGTCACGGAACAATAAATAAAATTAAAAAAAAAAAAAAAAAAAAAAACCTTGATGAATTTTTATCTGTCTCCATAGAAAATTTCATTTTGGGGAGCAGCTGAGAACCAGCATGAAAAATTTCAACTTAAAGGTTATTTCTTTAAGAAGGTTGTTACAGATTGAAAGATTTTCTATCAACTTGGTACGCTTATGCAATGCTACTATAATACACTGAGACATTGATGATGCAGGCAGTGGGTTTATTTTATAAAAAGTTAAATATAAAACTGATTGCTTTGTGGGGGGACTAAGCACTTTAACCTGTATATAGTATTTTTTTTTTCTAATTATTTATTCATTGTGAATGAAGGTGAAATAGAAGCAAAGGGACAGCATGGACTTCTTTTAAAGCTTTTGAGGATCACTAGTATATTTTGTACCATTGGAAAAATTTGAGAGCATGAACATTATTTAGTGTGAATCTGTGAGCTCCACCAATTTTTTAACCATCTTTTTACCTCAAATGAAAACTGGAAGTTTGTGATTAGAGCTGAGGAGAGACTCGTGGAGCACTGTACCCTATAACATGTTGGTTCATTAGTCTTTTTTTTCCTCTAGTAACCTGTAAATTATAATGCCAGCTGTGTGCTGGTGGAAACACACACATTTCCATATGGTTGCCTTGACATTCTGCTTACGTTCTGGGGAATGGTTCCCTCTTGCTAAATTGATTGTAAGATTCTGCAGTATTTGGCAAGTCTTTCATGTTCCTTAGGAAATAAGGAGATGTAAGTAAAACATAATTCCATCAAGATGAAGGTAGGATGTGGGAAGTCAGCCTAGGAAAATGCATGCTAATTTTGATTTATGGAAGAATTATGGATTTTTTTCTAAGTCAAGTCTTCATTCTATGTCCAAACCTACACACTTGTCTATTTCTTTTTCTAAAAACTGCATACCCTGCTGTAACCTACCAGTGGTGTCTAAGCTATCAGTTTAGACTTGGAAAAGAGCAAGTGACTAGATTGAAAATTGAGGGCTTTTTTTTTTTTTTTTTTTTTTTCCTCCCCTGTTTGAATTAATGTTTTCTGGCCCGTTTCCCCCCTCCTCTCCCTAGTTTAGGCTTTTCACTGGTGTTTACTGGATAGTTACCGAGCTGCCACTTCTCCCAGAGGGATAAACAAAAAGTAAATATAGTCCCTTCTGCAAGGGAACTCCGTGGAGATTGTAGCCTGTCCTGGAATATGTAGGAAGTAATATAATTTATTTTACTGGTTGTGTTTGTGAAAGAGACATCTGCTTGTGAAAGCCTTGCTGCCTTGTGCGCTACTGAAGTTAATTCACACTAAACTGTTTGGTGTTTGTGCTAGAAGCCTTGAAGCAAAAGGCTCTGGAACTCATTCATACTCTACTGAAGCAACGGTTCTACAGCTAATGCTGCACCTCAGAAAGTGGAACTCATGCTGCTGGAAAAATGAGCTTCAATAAATCCATTGATGAGCTTCTGGAGACTTGCACAGGCAGCAGGGTCTTCCTAAGACTGCAAAGGCAATGCACTCAAATCTGAGCATGCACTGCTCAGATTACTCACTGGGTGTATCTGTACAACAGCCCAGAGTGGTTGTTGCTTTATTATTATTATTATTATTATTATTATTATTATTATTATTGTGGATGGACTTTTTTGGAAGGACTTTTAAACTAGGTTGCTTGAGTAACAGGTAGAAAAAAATGTTGAGCTCTCAGAGATGATTTTGGCCATGTGGTTCATCATTTGGTCTACTGTGTTGAAGCTGTATTGTCAGTTTTAAGATTGCTCAGTTTTGTGTCTGTAAAATGTAGTAGCTCCTCTGGATTGCAGTGTAAGTGTATTCTATTTCCCTTGAAAGCTTCTTCATAAGAGGTCTTGTTACACTCCCATTAGCAGGGGTTTGAAACTACAACTTGCATATCTTCAGCATAGAACCATCAGCATAAGCATAACTTCTGAATGGAAAGGAGGGAATTAAGAGATGAAGATAATTATAAGAGTATGTAGGGAAATAAAGCATGTTATTTTCTTTAGAATGGGTCTCAATGTTACAGTAATTGAGAACACACCACCTAGAGATTATTTATGTGACAGCATTGAAAGAGAGGTTAGAATTCTTGCCTTTTTTTCCTGGCTCTGGGAACTAAATTGGAGCGGATAGATACAGAGCACAGCCAACTCTAACAAAATCCCTATTTAGGTCATCCATAAAGAGCAAACATGGGATGTCTGAATGCAATATTGTGCTCTTAGGCCTTTTGGCAGTAGAAAAACTTCACGGTATAGACAAACTACCTATGATAGATGCAGTTTATGCCATAAAAACAACAACAAAAAAAAAGTGCAGTGTTTTATGCCAGAGCAACCACTGGTAAAATAATGTTATGGAAAATAATGTCCACAGCTGATAGGAAACTTCCAGGCAAAATAAATAAATAAATAAATAAATAAAATAAATCTCTGCAATAGTTCTGATGTAGCTGAGGAAAATAACAGATCTTTACTCAGTCTTTAAAACATAAATTCAGAACCAAATCAAAACCTCATAACCTGGAGTTCTCCTTCTTAAAGTTCGTACTCAACGTAATTACTAAAGGAGTAAAACTGGAAATTTGTATGTTTATTCATTTCCTAGAGTGACTTATTCAGGTAGTAACTGCTACTTAGTGAAAAGTAGAAAGCTCATATTGAAATCGCAATGTGCAATACAGCATGTTTAATATGAGATACCATATTTGGAGAACCTGGGCTAAGCTATCCAGTTTTACAATTAAAAGTACTGCTTTTACTTCAGGCAGGTAGATGTGCTGTTCTGTCTCTGCTGTCCGCTTGTCTTCCTCACGTAATAGGGGCTGTTTTTCATATATTTGTGAGATTGCTAGCATTCAGGGCTACATTCACAATCCTGGCAAGAGCATACCTGTGATCATTCTTTGGTTACCCATTGAAATACCATAGTAAAGTTGCAATTTTCATCTTAATGCTAAATAAATTGCTTCTTTACATATTTGGTAATATATTCTCCTGTCACATAACTCTTGTTATTGTTAATTGGAATTGCTTATGCTCATTGAGGGAGGAATACTTTTCATCCTGTTTTGAATGAAAATCTGTAATCTTGAATTTGTTTCTAAACTTCAGTCATGAGGAGAGCAGTGCAGGAAATTGCTGCTGTTCCACCAAATTAGCTTCTCAGATATCCTTTTAATTGGAGACCATAACTCAGATTCTTAGTATTTTAGGAAGCTGAACAATACAAATTGAAATACAGATATTTCCAGTAAGGGCTCAGTTCAAAGGCGGCCTTTATACACAGATGAGTCTGCTAACAAATAGCATGTCATATGATAATGAGACCATGTTTTCTTCAGCAGTTTCACATTTCCTAACTGCACTGCTGTGAAATAAGTGGAGTGTTTATCTACTTTCTCTTAAACTGACAAATCTCTGCTAGGAACTAGCATGCCCACTATAGACAGAAGATATGTATACAAAAAAATGGTCTATGCTCTCAATCAGAAGCACAACACTTCTAAATGAAATATATTACACTTGTTCAGAACATTCATTTCTGCCAAAGTATTCTTTTTTTTTTTTTTTTTTTTTTTTTTAATGTAAAGACTTCAATTTCTGTTTAAGAACAAGTAAACTATAGTACTTTGACAGCCGTTCACACTTAATTTCTTTGCATTAAACCAACAGCATTCTTTTCCACAAACATCCATTGTTAGGACAATGCTCTCAGACAGAATTTATGAGAAATGGAATTATGTTACCAAGGAGATAGCATTTACTATAATGAAGAGTAGATCCTAGAAAATGGCCCCTTTTACAGCAGCTCAGAACAGAGCCACAAAAGCAATTGATTGGTCTTGGCATTTAGTCTTATATCAGCTGTGTCATCCATAGCTTCAGGAGTGAGAACACTAATCTGAAGTGACATTTCTGTTCTGGCGGGCTTTTCTGCCCTGATGAAAGCAATTACTTCATTCCTAAATGATAATTTGCAGGAGTTTCAACCACTTTAATTGATAATTTTTTGTTCTGAGAAGTTCAATTGTGAAGTGATTAGCTGATTTGGTAAATAGAAATTTAAGGTGTGAAATGTACAAGTTGCTCCAAGGTAAAGTGCTGCTTATTGGGCACTGCAAAATTGCTTGATAAAACTGCAGTTTCTCTATTATCATAAGGCTGGCAATTGCTTAGTTCAACATAAGAAAAAAAAAAAAGATCAAAGTGTTGTGGTTGTGGAGTTTGGGTTTTAACTATTACAGCTCGCTTAATTGTTGCTATGTGAGCGTACGTTTTCTGAAGATTGTGCAGGACGGTGAGTTTTGTAATCCTTAAAGCTACCAGGTTCCTATTATTGTGTTCTAATGAATCACATTGGAAGTAAATCCTGATATTTAAATGCAACAAAGATGCTTATTGAAGATAAAACATTCAATTTAATGATTAGTTCAAACATACACAAACCTTTTCCTGAAAAAAAAAAAAAGATACATTTCTTTGAACCAATTTTACATATTGAAAATGAAATAAAAGACACATCTTTTGTCTAACCATAACCCCTACAAAACAACCTCGTCTCACTGATATTATAAAAAGCTTGGGTTAATATAGGTATTATTTTTTCATAAGTTGCACGTTATTTTTAAAATAATTGTTAAAACACATTTGGAAAATTTATTTTTTTTGCTATCTGCAAGGAAAGGAGCCTTTTTAATAGAAACCAGTTCTGTGATATTTTCCTATATAGTGAAAAAATAATGGTCATTTCATGTGTTAAATGAGAAATATAAAGCAAAAATGAAGGTCAAACTGATTTAGCACATCAAACAGTCTTTGTCAGCCAAGCTTAATATATCCTGAGTTTGTGGAACAAATGAAATTTTGCTGCTATGTTACACTTTGCTTCCAAACAACCATTACAACTGGTTTTATATATTGTGTGAGCATCAGACCATCAAACAGTGCATCTTTACTGACGTGTTGCTGCAGTGATGATCTACAGCAGCAATCTGCCATTTATATAAGGGCAAAATGTGCATCTATATTTAGTTGTGAAATTGGCCTATTATACTCTTGATGTTTACAGAGGCTAACATAAATTAATGATGACAGCTATGAGCAGTGCATTAGTTAAGCAGCAGAGTTTTTACCTTGAACTTGAAGGTTCCAGCTTTAACTTCCAGCCTATACTATACAGTTTTCTTCCCACATTAAAGAAAGTCTTCTGAAATCATTGATTTTTCTTGGACAACATTAAGTGGCTCCAATTTGTGGAGAATGCCATTGATGATAATGTCAGATAATGGTTTAATTTACATTTTTAGCAAATTTTTTCCCTGTAAGAATGGTGATATTTGAATGGTGATATTCATTTTTGGTGTAGAAAAAATGAATTCCCCTGAAAAATGTTTGCTCATTCAAAGGGCCTGATTTGACTGACTTTGGATTTAGTCAGTTGTCAGATATCTCTTTTTGAGAAAGCAGTGTGGCTCACTAGATTATGTACCGCACTTTCACCTGAAGTCTCCTCATGCAGCTCATGTCAGAGCAAGTATAGATACTGTAGTAACTATAGATTCCAGCTAACTATGACCACAGATCTGACAAGTATGCAGGTGTTCAAAGGTTCATGAGTTAAAATGCTGAAGTCTTTGATGAATTTTTGATGGATGAATTTTTAATACAGGTCGACCTTTTTCCTTTGAGGCTGCATGCTAGATTAATTGATAAATAGTGAGACTGAGCAATGTTCAGATCTCCTAAGCAAACAAGTGGAAAAATCCATAAAAATCTGCCTGTCTGACTTCTCAGATGTGCTTTAAAAAAAAAAAAAAAAAAAAACAGAAAAAAAGAAGGTAAAATTTAATGTGGCTTTGATTCTCCTCCTTCTTCCTTTTTTGGAGGTTTTGCCCTCACAAAAGTACTCTTCTCTTTTAAACAGTGTAACTGTTTTTGTAAGTCTTGAAATTCTTGTACACTGAGTTCAGAAAAAATCTGTGTGAAAATTCTGTGAATAGGACAGTAGGGAAAAAAAGAAAAAAGAAGAAAGAAAACCATCAAGTTGAGAAGTTGTCTAAGAATAAAATCCAGAAAGATAGCAAATACTGTGTAGAAATTAGAGGTAAACATATTAACATATTTTCAGTAACAATTTTTCAGAACTAATTGAATCAGTCTTATAAAATTGAAGATAACTTTTTCTTCTTAATTCACATCTGCAGGAACATTAGCTTTTTTTCTTCACTCTTTTGTACTCATTTGTAGCTACTATGCTGAAAAAATATCCAGTTTGTGAGCTCTCTAGAGCATAACATTTAGAAAAAGAGAACAATAAAATAATAAAAAAAGACAATAAGAGGCTTTAGGCTCCTGCAGCCACTAATGCTGATGCTTGACTTGCTAGACTGGACTTTTCAACTGCAGTATGTGCAATAACGTAGTGCAGGCTACTCTGCTGTGCTTTCTCCATCTTTCCCCCAGTCTAAATCTTTTTTTTTTTTAGAGTCTGAAAATGTTTACTGCGGTTCAGGTGAATATTCACAGGGGTCAAACACTGTTTCTAAGATGTCACTATAAACTAATGTCCTCAAAAAAAAAAAGCACAAGAACAGCTACATTAGCAGTCAAATAAATATTCCAAGTAATTAAATAATTGTGTCGTTTTGATACTGATGCTATTCTACTCCTGCAATTTCTCATACTTAGTGATTATCCTGTTATATCAATGAAATATCATTCATTTGATGAAAACAGATTATTATAGCCCAGAAAATTGTCAATGGGTGAGCATCTATAGGGGGACTTAGATGATACCTGAACAAATTGCCCAGGCAGTAAGAGTCAGATTTTCAGTGTAACAGTTGCAATAAATGGGCTCAACTGTCATTCTTGTTTGTATTGGTCAGCTTGAAATCTAATAAAAAATTATTGTCAAGTATGTGGTGAAGTGAGGGAACAGGTGATTTAATTTTATTTCCTTATGTAATACCACAACTAAATGCAATAGCAAGTAAGCATTCTTTTATTTTTTATTTTGGAGAACATTGTACAGAGAAGGACATACATGACTGAAACTCTCTTTTAGAGATTAGAAGCAATATAGAGTTGGGTTTATCCTTTTATCCTCTTTTCTTTTCTTTCTTTTTTTTTTTCTTTTTTTTTCAACAGACACATTGTGTGATCTAATGATGCACATCCTTTCCATAGATCTGATTTGTTTTCTATCAAGTGGATATAACATGCATCTGACAAAAGGCCTTTGGAGAGTTGGAGAATGTTTATAGTGGACCTTTTGATCCTTGAATTTGAATGACTATACTAATATGAAACTACACAAACATACTGCTTCATTGTCTATAAAGCTTGTTATAAGCATTATTAGATATTTCTAAGTATTATTGTTGTACTGTATCTGGTTTTGCTGCTGCTAATCCATATTGTTGTTAGAGGCTTAAGAAATTTGCTAGTGGTCGATAACAGCTGAATTAACAAGTATGACGTTGTTTAGTACTTCAAGAAGTGCTCTATTCTGGTATACTGTTGCACTTGTAAAGCTTTCTCCTGAAATCAAGGAGGATTTCAATAGAACTATAGAAATACAATAGAACTGTAAAAATACTGCCTATCCTTTGTGCAGTACCTTTCTCCTTGTAATTAGTGACAACAAGCAAAAGCAGTGACAGCGCAGCATGGACAAGCTGTCTGTTGGCTTCAACCATTCTAGCTGTATCTCAGCATCCTGTCCCTCAAACCTTGTTTTATGGCTGGTGCCCCCAGTCCAATCTCCATTTATGTCAGGTTCCTTGGGCACTGTAAAACCCCACCAGTGTGGTTATGTGGGACTGAGCTGGGGGGAGACCGACAGTATTTTTCTAAAATGCAAACTCATGGAATTATATTATTTCACTGATTTTTACCACACAGGCTGATATGCTAAGAATCCCTTGCTAATGTAGGTCAGTGCATTTGTTGATATGTCGTAATATTTGATTGTCATTATATGCTACAAAAATTCGGAGCTGTCTTTGTCCCATCTTCCAGTTGACACATGATCTGTCAGACATGTGGAGAGGTTGGGGGTGTGCACATGGATATAGATGCATATGTAGGCTTATGAATATAAAATGTATAAAAATGATGTGGAATAAAATATGAAGCAGGTTAAGCTTGGAATGACCACAAGCACAATGAAATCACAAGTGAGTTATGAGTACCAATAAAACTTTTATGCAACACCATATTATCATGTCTTCTGCATCTGATGTCTTCAATAGAAAATTTACTTCAGAAATGTTGTGTACAACATTTTAAAATTATACAGTACTATTTATTTTACCCTTTCATCTGTAAAAGCAGATCCTCTTTATATCAGTCCATCTGGAAAAGTCCTAGAAGGAAATATACATACACATATATATATACACACTAGAAACTTATCCAAAATAGCATTAGTCTTCTGGTCATTAAATATTCTGTTTACATGCTATTGCATCTCAGAATTATCAGGAAGGTAGCAGCTGGAAACCTGTCTTCTTTAGTGGACTCTGTATGGAAATTCCTATAGAAGTATGTTCTTACGGGAAATGCATGAATTTTTACCATTGTATGATGACATCATCCTCCGATATTGTACAGGGATGCACTCTCCAATTATCTGAGCTCTTTCCCCTTCTACACAGACAGCAATAAGGGAGCAATCTTTGTGTCCCTTGGGTATATTTCACACTTTATTTTCTTGTTGGCAGTGTGGATAGTTTATGTAGATTTGCTTGTCTGTTTGGAGACCTTATCTAAGAACTATTCCTTGTGCAAGACACATGCAATTCTTGATGTTTTCTGAATGTGAAATCTACATAATAAACATAGGTAAAGTTTCTCTGACTTTAATTTTTATTAGTAGGAGAGCATGCAGGAATTTCTAAGTGTCTGCACCCTGGTACTCTAGCAAGTTTATCTATGTTACCAAGAACCACCTCTAATCTCAATGTCATATGACAAGGCCCAAGATGTGTTTTCCTCCTGTGTCAACAGCAGAGTTTTCTGCTGTGAGCTGCATATCCCTCTCTTATTGCATCTTCTTGGTATTTTCAGTGCCAGCACCTTCCTCTGTTAAGAGCATCTAATGTTGAAGCTGATGTTGCCTATCAAAATCACAGGTGCCAGAAATGGTTAGGGTATATCCAATGATTTCCTGCATCCTGCTGAGGAAATTGCTACTCCCAAATTAAGGATCCATTGTATCAGCATAACCCCAGCATCCAAGCTATGAGTGTTTCTCTGGTAGAATTGCATAGTGTAGAAATTAAGATTTATATGCGTGTTTTGCCAGACGGTGTTTCTAAACTTAGCATAATGCACTGATGCCAAGAGTTATGAACTCGTTGACTTGACTGTCTTGGTGGAGCTTCCACAAACAACAACATACCAAACGGCCAGGAGGAAAAATGTGTTACTGATATTACTCTTTCTCAGGGGTCGTTTTTGTACATGTATTATATTGACTCCCCATTATTTGTACTTTGGGAGTATTTTCATTCTGCTAGTTTTAACATATACAGGTGGCTTTCAAAGTATGCTGTTTACTTACACAGGTAGCCTTACTCTTCAGCTTGCAGACGTCTATTGCAAAACTGTTAACAATTCAGTAATGCGTTAAAAGTTTAAGTTATACTTTATATCATTCAGTTTCAGCAGTCTCCTGAACCTTATATAGTACTCGTAAAATGTGGATTCAGTTTTTGCTGTTGCTAAGGAATAATCTATCACCTTTCAATTTCTAACACCCTTAAATTTCAGAAATGGTTGAGATCTGCAATGTTTCTGACATGTTTACCAAGGATCTCTAAGAAGTCCCCTTCATGCACAGAGGTATAATTAGGTGCTTTGTAAGGGTAGTATGGAGCAAATGCTCTTGGTGAAGACTTTCAGAATAGATCTAGAATCTTAACTTTTCTGGACTCCTCAAATTGATCAGGGGACTTGGGGTCTTTAGACTTGGCTTCTGGAGAATAAAATGTGATGACAGATGAGTAAATGTCATCACTTTTACCCTAAAAATGAGTTTTCACTTGCAAGAAACTGAGCAGAGACACGTGCCTGCATCTCTCTTACGTTGCTATTGTATTTAACTTGTATAGGGTATCTGAAATTAATTGGATGGTTCATACCTCACAGAGATGGAGTTTCTAGTTTTCTGTATATGTGTAAAATATTTCTTCTGGCTATATTTAATACACCTCTTGTGGGATTTTTAACATCTATGTTGGTAGATATTTAAAATTCAGAATTGGACAGGTGCATCTCCATAAACACTGAAGTATTATTATTTGTCTCCTAGAAATTAACTTAAAAACCTGAATGTAGCTGCTGCTACTTCATGAAGACAAGTAGGTACCTTACTATGGGATTCAATAGAACATCTTTGCCTGTGGCTAAGGAGGTGGCATTTCCTTCTGGATCTCTTACCATCTGTGTTCTTTACTTAAGCTGTCTTTTTAAATACAATTGTTTAGGGAATATGAGTTGTTAATCTTTCTCAGGGCAGTGTGAGGGAGGGATTTTATTTCTGTTTTAAGGGCCCAGGTGATCTGCCCTTTCAAGTCTGAGGTATATCTTGGGCAGAGGCAGCCATAAAAATGTAATTGGGTAAGAATATTAAAATAAGTGAATCTTTGTAGTTTAAATCATCTCTGTTTTAGAAAAAAATAGGTAAATAGTGGTCTCAGAATCATGGTATTAGATTTACATGCCTAAATTCTACTGATCTACCTCATGCCTTTTTTTTTTTTTTTTTTTTTTTTTTTTTTTTTTTTTT
>NW_023303978.1:0-15166 GCF_011077185.1 Oxyura jamaicensis
GGGGGGGGGGGAATAATAATAATAAAAAGAAACATTTCAATGCCTAATTATTCACCGAATCCGCGACAAGAGCACGTCCGACAGCGCGGCCAGGCCAGCCCCGACCTCTCCGAGCCCCCCCGACCCCCGAGCCCCCAGCCCCGCTCCGGGAACCGCAGCCGCCGCGGCTCCGAGCGCAGCACGGGCAGCCCCGCCGTCGGGGGGCCCCGGCTGCGGAGCCGCCTCTCGCCCCGGCGGGGGCGCCCCGGGCCGCCCGCCACCTCCCGGCGGGCAGCCGGGGACACGGGGGACCCGCGGCGGCCACCGGGCACACGCGTGATGCTGTCACCCCCCCCACGTCCCCACCCGCGCCCCGGTCAGCCCCGAGGGGCGACCCTCCGGGGGGCAGCGGGGGACGCGGGACGCCGCCTCCCTGCCTTGTCCTCAGCTCCATCACACCGGCCGAGGTCGCGAGCGACCCGGGCACCGCCACCGGCAGGGCCGGCCGGCTGCTAAAAGTTTCCAGGACCTGGCACCGAAACTCCGGAGCTCTCCCTCCGGCAGCCCGCCGGGGCCCGCAGGCGGCGGCAGAAAGGCGCACCCGCCGCGTCCCGGGGGGCTCACGCACGGCTCGGGAGGGGAAGGGACCCCGCGGGGGACGGGCTGGGACGGGGACGGGGGGGGGGGTTCGCACCTCGGCCGCAACTCGCGAAGTTGGGAGTTCACCGCCGCATCCCGCCGCCGCCGCGCTCCACTCGGCTCCGCTCCGCTCGGTGGGAGACGGGGAAGGGGGAGACGAGAAGGAGGAGGAGGAGGGAGCCCACGCGAGGCAGCGCTGCCCGCACCCGCACCGCCGCCGCTCCCCTCGCTCGCCCGGACCCCCCCCCGGGCTCGGGCACGGAGCCCGAGCCCCCGGTGCCGTCCCGGTGCCGAGCGGCGGCGGAGCGCGGCCGGGGCAGAGCAGGCGGCACAAGTTGCAAAAGCCCCGGCACTTACCTGGCCGTGCGTCCCTGGCCGCTCCGGCGGTCCCGCGGGGTGCGAGCATCGCCGAGGGTGGTTTGTGTTTTGTTTTTTTCTTTTTCTTTCTTTCTTTTCTTTTTTTTTTTTTTTTTAAAGCCCCAAAGCAAAGCGTCCCTTCCTCCAGGTATGTATATAAGTTACTGTACTGTGTGGGAGGGTCACGATCTCACTAGGTGCAGAAGATTCCCCAAGATTAACCCCTCCTCTCCCTTCCCCTTCTGCAACTTGTTGAGGATTTTATACACACACGCGCGCCCGCACACACACACAGGCACACACAGCCGGGGAGCGGGCACACCGCCACACACACACACACACACACACACACGGACGGGAGAGCAAAGAGAAAGCGAGCTCCGAGGAGTCCGGCTGCCCCCCGACGCCGTGTGATTGGATGGTCTTTTCATGGAGAGGGGACGTCTCAAGTCGAAGTCACGATTTCTCCTCAGTTTGGAACCATCTGTGACTGGAGCCATGACGCAGCCAGAGCACATTACTCACTTTTACAGTCACGACTTGGAAATCCGTGCAGTTTCCAACCAAAATTACACCGCCACCATTGAATTATTTAATAGGATCCAGTTAAGGGTAATCTTATGCATTGTGCCGAGAGAGGCAACGATCTAGGAGGGAGGGCTGGGAAGGCGAGGGAGGGGGCGAGGAAGGAGGGCATTTCTTGTTTCTAATGACTGTTTTCCAGAGATCTATTAGGAGCGGCACCGATTGGCTCCACGTGTTGGAAGCGGCTCGCTTCTTCCAAACAAACAAACAAACAAACTAGGGGCCGGGGCCGCTTGTAAATACGACCACGCAAGCTCGGGGAAGGGACGGTCGTGCATTAGGGGCATCCGTGGGTGGAGTACCGTGTTGTGCATTCAGCCGCTTGGGTGTGATTAATTGCGAGAAACGGTGTCTTTTGTGCGCCTAGATTAGTGCCACTGCATGCAAGCTCGGCCAGGACGCGCTCTGCCCCCAGCTAAGCGTGCCGAGCCGAGCCGTGCCGCTGCTCATGTCTGCACCGTGCCATTGTCTGCAGGATCCGCAAGCGGTGCCGGGCTTTGTGTGGTAGGTGCACCATTTTCTACGCTTCCTTCTACCGTAGGGCGAGGGCTAACCGTGCGCGGCGGCGAGCCGCTCCCTCGGCTAGTGGCTGCCCGCTGGATTTTCCTCCCCGGCCAGGGCTGGGGCTGCGGTGCCGGGCTGCGGGGAGCTGCATGCGGGGCCGGCCCGGGGCTCCGAAAGGGCGCCCGGCAGCGGCGGGGAGCGGCGGGGCTCGGCGGCGCCGAGGTAACCCTACAGGGTCCCCCCGCCTCGGTAGGGGGGGGATGAGAGCAAGGACGCGGAGGACGAGCCCACCACACACACACACACACACACACACGGCCCCTAAAGAAGGCTCCGAGGGGGGGGGGACGGGACAAACGAGGTGGGAGGAGAAGGGGTGAGTCCAAACAAAGCAACCTATAGCCTCCTATTCTGCCGAGCACCATCATCAGGTATGGGCTCTTTCAAACGCACGGGCGGGAAGGGCGGGCGGCGGCGGCGCAGGAGGGGAAACCTCGGCGGCGGCGGAGCCCCCCGGCCCCCTCCCCCCCCGACGGCCCCAGCCCCCGACCCCCGGCGGCGGCGGCTCCGGGTTCAGCACCGGGTTCAGCACCGGGGCGCGGACAGCGCCCGGCGGCGGCCCCGCGGGCAGCGCCCGGCCCCGCGCCCCCCCCGGCAAAGCGAAGGGGGGAAGGGGGGGGGGGACGGGCGGGAGAGGGGCTCACTAGCGCCGACGGAGAGAGAGGGAGAGCTGCAGCTCGCTATTGATTCAGAGATTTACCGGCAGGGTGATTCCCCCTTTCTGCAAGAATTCCCTGTCTCCGGGCTCCGTGCATGCACCAAATTCACGGCGGAGGCGAGCACGCAGCCCTCTCGCTTTAGAGGAAAAGTGGGGAGGAAGGAAAACAAATGAATCCAAGCATGCACTAGAAAAAGACGAGACTCACAGCCACTCTCTGCACCATGCACAGGAAAGATCACTACTTACCCGAACGGGAACTCCTCGGCTAGGGGAGGGAGGGAGGGGGAGTGGGGGGGGGGGTGGCGAGGAAGGGGACGGGGGGAATCCGACAATTAATTTCCAGACAGGAGTTGGAAAAAAATACTGCGGTGATGTCCAGGTTTTCTTCCACCCGCGCTCGCTTTTTATACAAGTGCAACCCTCTGTCTATTTCTGGAACGCGATCAAAACCCTGATGCTATTTTTAGCAGGTACTGGGGAAAAAAATCCACACACAAAGGCATTTCGCTGGAACGCTACGTCCAAAACATTAAATGTGCATTGAGTCTGCCCCCCTACACACAATCACCCCCAACCACGCGTCCCCCTACCCCAGCTTCTTTCTGCACCACCATCCCCAGTTGCTTTAGGTGCATCATTGCAGAGAATTAGGAAAAAAAAAAAAAAAAAAAAAAAAACAAACAACACAAACCAAAAGCCCAAACTGACCGCCTTCCATCCTGTCCTATTGCACAAACCCCTAATCCACAGTTGTGTTGAGTCTGCCTCTGCTTCTCTGCCTGTTGCCTTGCAAGCATTACTGTGTCTGTCTTCTTGCACTGTCTTTATAAAGTGGGCTTTGGAAAAAACACAACAACCACCATGCACCAGTTTGCCATCATGCACAAATGTGGATTTCAGGCAGGGATGCTCGCTTTGCCGAGAGACACTGAGATGGTTTCATATAGTGAATTGCACCCTGCACAAAGGAGGTTGTTTTTCTTTTTTTTTTTTTTTTTTAAATTCTCTCCTCCCCGCCCCGTGCCTTTCCCCCCTTAAAAAAATCCTTTGTTTGGAGAATAAAGGATCTATAAATATATATACGAAAAAAGGGTGTGTGTGTGTGTGTTTGCGTTCTAGTAATTCACTACGAGGGGGGACTGGGGAAAAAATAGAATCATTAGGGCTTGCAGGCTGCAAGGAGCCAGCCTGAGACTCCTTTGCAAGGCTGCGTCAGTTATCAGCTATTGACGTCACGTTCAGATTCTCCTCTTCAGAGGCTCTAGTTCATCATAAAAGATGTCTGTGCTTGGAGCTTTGTGCTTGCAGAAAGGCACTTCAATTCGAGGAAAAGAGTTAATTAGCAAGCCCCATATTTTGTGTCGTGCAGCTTTCTGTACAGTTGCACAAAAATCCTGGGGGGGTGTGCATATGTGTGTTTGTAAGGGAGGGGGAGAAAAATAAAAATATGCACTGGGGATGGGGAGGTATTTCTCAAAAAACACATCCCATGCAGAAGCACAGACAGAGAAATCTGCATAGCCAGACCTTGCAAGAAAATCTGCCCCCCCCCCCGCCCCCCCCCCCCCGGCCCCCACTTCCCCCCCAGCCCCTCCTGGTGTTTAGCAATTTTAGCAAAAAGCAAATTGGATAAAAATCTCAGATTTTGAATATTTGCAAGGCAAACAGCATGGGGGGAGCTGAATATATTTTAGCACCCCCCCCCCCCCAAAAAAAAAAAAATATATATATATCTGAAAAATAGCTGCAGCAGCTAGTTCCCCCTACCACCTTACACTTGTATTTGGCTACTGTAGCAAAAGACAGATATTGATAAAACCAGGATTAATTCTGTATATTTGTCAGGCAAACAGCCCCGTCTCCTAGAATGACGCAAATAACAGATTCTATGGCTCTGGCTTTCTATATTCTGCACCCACGCACTCTGCTTGGTCTCCCACGGAATCAGCTACAGAGAGCAATGATCCAGATTATACAGAGAGAGGGGTGGGGGAATGGGAGAGAATAACAAATGAAATTGCAATTAAAAATTATAATGCTGCTATAGTCTGTACGCAAATAGCTAACCCTGAGCCTGAGCAGGGGCACACACAGACACACGCTCGCACCCACGAGCCCCCTGCCCCAGCACCGGGCATCAGCAGCATTTAGACAAAGAGAATTGTCTTGCTGACAAATGCAGGGGTTGTCTGGCAAAGAGAGGTATTTCCTTTATGCACCACACCTTTCCCAGCTCCCATTAAGCAAAACGCATCTCCGAAACGACCTCGCTTGCCACCGAGTGTGTGCAGAGGGGACAATTAACACAGGCAGCCGGCGAGGGGAGGGGGGCCACCAGAAGCCCTTCCCCGGTCCCGAAGGAGCTAATGGGGACCTTTAAGAGCAGGTCATCTTCCCCCGTCTCCCAGACAAAGGGACGCAGCTACTTCTTAAAATGCCTAAAAAAAGGCAAGCGCAAAGGGCTGTTGCTATTTTTAAACGCATCTCTCATTTGTTGGAAAATGGCACTAAAAGCATCAAACAAGCTCCCCGCCCCCGGGGACCGAGTCAGACACAGGAGCGAGTCCCGAGGGGCAGCCAAGGTTTGTGGGGACGTCCCTTCCCCAGGTGAGGATTGAGAGCCCCCCGCCACGCTCTTCCACCACCAGCCCACTTCACACCTTGCACGAAGGGAGAAGCAAAATGCCGGGGCCGTCAAGAAGCCGGCACGTTATTTACCGTCTAACCCGCACACGCGCACTCCTCAATTTATTAACTCACTTAATTATTACCAACTTCTTTCGCAGACAATGAATTTCCTAATGTCAATGAACGGCAGTCAATGAGGTAACGCTGTTTCTCCCTCTCGCCCGCATTTAGCCAGGCAGTGCCAAGGCCAGCGACGGAGCCGGGCAGGGAACCGCGCACCGAGAGGAGGCCACCCCAGGCTCGGGGGGACCACCAGGCCCTCAGCCACTGCACGCGCTCTGTGCGGAGCAATCCCGTGCACCGTCTGCACACACACCAGCCACCAGCTTCCCTAGACCGGGAGAGATGTTACACTTCAGAGCTGGAGGAAAATCCCGTCTGGAACTGTGTTTTCACCACACGGCCTGCTCAGCAGCAGTAGCGCGGAAGCCAGAGGTCTGCGGAGCAATGCCCAACGGGGAAAGCCCTTCGGCCAAGGACAGCCCTAAGCGCCTCAAGACCCCAGACAAACAGCCAGCTGTGGAACATACCTTCTCTGAGGAGCTGCAGTGAAGTTCTTCCTGGACAAATAAAAATGTTAGGCTACACAGGGCACGTGCACCTAAACCATCTTTTGCCACTCAGACCCAAGAGTTTTGAGACAGTTCGTGGCCTACTGCGGAGGGAGGGCACAGTCCTCTTCTCTCTGCCCTCCCTCACATAGACCCATAGCTTTGCATTTCTACATAGTGGTCACCTCTGTGCACATGAGCAGAGGGAAGCTGTCCAGCTTTAGCTCCTCTCCATTGCAAAGACAAGGTGCCACCACAGCCACCCAAAAGGGATGATCCCGGTGGCAGGTCTGGTGCGGATGCACTAGCAAGCCATTTGCTCCTGGACCTCAGGCCCTCTCCCATGGGCAGATGCCTGGGATTCCCCCCTGCTTCCCACCTCCTGATCAGCCCCTTGCAGTGGTTTGCTTGTTTGTTTTTCCCCCTAAACTCTCCAATATTAGTGAATGAAGTAGTTAATCCTTCCACCATAGGGTCTGAAATGTCTTTCTGGAAGCTGTAGAACCATCTTTCAGCCTCAAATTCACAAACACACCCTGCCTCTTCCTTCGCTCTCCTCTGCTTCTCCACCCAAATGTGCCATCTCCATCTCTGCAGGACCATCTCCTGTCTTGCCTGTCTGCTGCTTAAGGCAAGGTGGAAACAATGTCCAGTGCCCAGGGAATCTCTGTCTTCAAAAAAATAAATAAATGGAAGCCATCCAAACTGGAAAGAATGTTTGGCAGGCAAGTGTGTACCAAACAGCAGTTCCCACTTCTCCTGATCATTAGAAGCACTAAAAGGAAAATTTATCTTCTATCTTGATATTTTAGTTATCAGCAATCTCCTTGTTTCCAAACAATTAAGCCTCCCTACCAATGAAGTCTTAATGAAAGCAAAGGCTCCTGTACTGAGAAGTCCTCGCTGAAAGGTCCTCATCTAGTGTACTCCACTGAAAAGTAATACCACAGATACTAGGCAAAGCAGTGGAGTGCCCACCAGCTGCAGGTACGCTACCTTACACCTAGAGCTGCTGGAAGTGCTAAAGGGGGCAGCCCCACCGCTCACATGTATGATCTGCATATTGGACGGTCCTCACCCCTGGGAAGTTCCCTTCCATACTCTGCCCTAACAGTCAATGGCACACACGGAGATACTACTGTTGCTAGTAGCAGTAAAATATTAGCTGGCACAAAACTGGTGCTCAAAACAACTATGATCTGTCAATTACAAAGTAGTTTCATTTGCAAGTAAAAGCTGTTTTTGAGGAATTTGTCACTTATTTGTTTTTTGTTTGTTTTTGATCCACCAAGTTGAAGGCCCCATCTCTCATTTTGGACTGGAAGGTGGCTTTCTCATTCTCTCTTCAAGAACAGGATCAGCCAAGATCAGCACTGCAAAATGAGTAGCCTAAACATGTCTCGCTACAGCAAGAATGTTACTTCCTCAGAGCTTTGGAGTTCTGCTGACCTATGAGCCAGGGATTGATTCATTAACGTAATTGTTACAAAACGTTCTCCTAAGCCACACTTATTCCCACAAACTGTTGGAATTCATTCTTGGGCTCCACTCAGGCAACTGAATGACACTTGATATTTCCAAAGGCAAAGAGAGCAGAAGAAGACCAGAGACAAAGAGTGAAGTGCCACAGAGATACACCAGGAGCTCACAAAACCCCTCAGCCTTCTGAACATAATTCACCTTGCATCAGGGCAGTCAATAACTTATGCCAGTTAACCCTTGGTTGCAGGAAAATATAGCACCCAGAGGAAAGAGTAATCACACTGAAATTAAAATAAATTAGAGTGACATCTCTTCCACAGCCTACTGCCTATTATAGGTAGCAAGGTCTAAGCTAGTGATAGGACCTGAAGAAGAGTGATTGCTAACTGAAGCAAGGGATTGGGATCTAGATATTCCTCTTCTGATCTAGATATTCCTATTCTAATCACCAATTTGCTGCAAGGCATGTTGATCCAAATTTTCTCATTGAAAGCCTTTTTCCTTTAATATTTTTGAGGTTCTCCTCAAATTTCATGTGAAGAGCCCATCACTTTATGCTTGGCTTATCCACCTATAAAACAAAGATAAGATGATACCTACTTACCTAACCAGGATGTTCTTGAAGATATCTATAGCATTGAGATAATCAATAAAAGTCGTCAGTGAGAAGACAGCAATATTACAAATAATCAGAGATCAGAACATACAAGGAAGCACACAGGAGGAAAAGAGTACTTTTCCTCCAACATTGTAAAGAGAAGCTTGTTCAGTATTTTAGTAAAGAAAATCTCACCTGTGTCAGAAGATCAAGGACTTATTAAGACTTGTGACTTCAAGGCATGGGATTTTTTTTGGAGAACCCAGATGCATAGACCAGGAAACCAACAAAATAGGCAACTCGCATGTTGATGTCATCTCACACAGATTGTGTTAATAATCACCTTGATCAGTTTTTGACTGAAATGCCAGTATAGCTGGGTTGCTCTGTTATCTTTAGCTTTTCTGTTTACATTGTAGAGAAATATAATGGCTATGACATGTAAAGGGATAGAAACTGGATCTTCTTCCAATGGCAGCAAAATCAGACCCTAGAGACATGCTTCTGTGTAGCAGGGATGAAAAAGAAGAAAACCATTAGCATAATGAAGCTGGTGGAGAAAGAGTACAAAGGTCTCAATATTGAGGATGATATCAAAAGGAAATCATACCACTTTTCAATAAAAGTTGAACCTATGGAAGAAATACAGTGAATAGACATAATACTTCAGATACATGGAGCATAACTTTTGAGGAATCCTGCCACAAATTTGATGAGCTTTTATACCAAGATTTGATTTCCATTAGCCTTAAAAATGGAACGTTTCATGAATAAGACCCATGACCTTTAACACAATGTGCACATGTATCTGGCAACCACCTTAAAGAAAGAGTTATAAACAAGAACACAAGGATAAGACAACAGTTTGTGGTGCATTATACAGGATCTTGTACTGGTAGGGGAAAAAAAAAAAAAAAAAAAAAAAAAGAGAAGGCGGTGATGAAGAAATGCCAAAAACCTGTGTCAATCTTTAACTCAAAACTAGCCAGTATCATAGCCAGTGGGAGAGAGTGGGATATGGAGTGGGGTGATATTAAAGTAATTTAGGAAGATTTTATTTACTGAGATAATAGAACATGAAGCCAGGGGATCCAGTCAAAGAAAAATAAAAAATCAAGTTCTTCCAAGGAAGAAGACATTTGGGTGGAAAAAAGAAAATACATTCATTTAGCTGCATTTCATAGATGATGAGGTGAAAGACAAGGTGAGATGCCTAGGGTTATGGAGGCATGGCCCTGTGAGCTGTTATTCTGACCTTTGATGCTCCTGTAACAAGACACACTGCTCTTTCCTACTTTGTTGCCTCTGATTTGTTCTTTCTCATAATGCAATTCAGTCTGGCTATCAAAAATTACAATATAAGATTGCTACTCAGCCAGAAACTCCAGTGGATATTCTAACCCTGACAGGTTGGTGATTTTATCAGTCATTCCTCTACTTACCTTTCTGGCATTCCTACCTAGCTAGAGCCCAAACTTCTAGAAATCCCCATTCAGCAAGGCAGAAACATCTGGCAAAATGGATTCCAAAACCATCAGGGAAAATTAAAACATGAATGGAGCATAAGATCTAGATCACATATGACTTCTTGTCTGAACATCTATTTTTATCACCAGTTAACATTTATACATCACATGCTAATAGCAAGTTCAGCCCTATAAATGGCAGCAAGATCCAAGCTGTTTCTGCTTGGATCCAAGCTGTCTCTGCTATGCACAGTTTACAAATTAAGCCACTGGTTCCCTGACTGTCACTGGCAAACCATCAGTGTGTACAGAACTTTTGGAAGTCCCAGAAGGACCAGCTGGCCAAACAGCAATGGCTTTTATTTTCCCAGTTGCTGAATCTTCTCTATACAAACTTAAGACACTTCACTTCCTTTCACTTGGCCGTATAAATGACTACTGCCATTGATACATAGTGTTATTTGACCATGAATTGGAAGGAAATAATTAACATGGCTGAGCACGGGAGTGGGAGCATCTGCAAGCTTTTTCTGTTAAGAAATGGTTCACCTCCCCTAGGGAATGTTGTGACAGCTACTGGACTGACAGCTATCATGGAAAAGACAGGAGATGCCATAAAATTAACAGGAAGAAAGGCACTGCAATACTCTGAAGAGTACAGTCCTCTAAGACAGTCTTCAGAAACATTATTGCTTTGCATAAACCTGATCTCACCAGCCAACAGATGGCCAAACATGCAGTGGAATCATAACGCTCTCCTCCATTTTGTCCTGTCATCAGTGGAAGCACCAAAGCAGGGATGGGTAGCACCTGTAGCTACACTTACATTTCCTTAATATCAGGAGATGTGTATTAATACTTCACCCAGCTCATCATGTGAACTGGATGGGGAAGTGAGTATCATACATAACTTACTGAGTGTTAGTGGGATATCTGGAGATCCATGGATGACCGACAGAGAAGCGCAGGCTATCATGGTATTGCTATAAATGCCTGCTGCAGAGCCAGCTGATGAAACACATACTTCTGCAAATCCCTCACAAATCATAATTTTGGTGCTGCTTTCGCAGTAATTACAATTATTGTAGGACTATATGAACAGAGATACAAAGTCTGAATTATATTCCATATAATGATTTTCTGGGTAGTTCAAGGTTTGCATATAAAAGCTATCCTGAATTGTTCAAGACTGGCAATGAGTACTTAGCTAAAATTAGTAACATGTTTATTTTTTTTAACTTTAATATTGTATCAGTCAATTGCTCCTTACGTTAGCAACACATGTCACCAGTTAAACTTTCAAACGTGAGCCTTATTATTGTATACTGGCAATCACAAATCATTCTGTTGGATGCCGTGCAAACACAGAATGAAAAAAATCACCACATGGGAGGTTCTAGCTAGGAGTCAACACCTGAAAACAGCGGTTTGGGCATTAAAATAAACTTGTCCTTACTCAGGGGGAGAAAAAAAAAAGAAAAATAATGATAGATTATGCCAATTTTATCTAATCACCCCCAGTGTAGTGGGTACTATACTAAATAACAAACAAGTTACCTACCCCATGAGGTTACAATCCAAATGGAAGAGCTCAAAGACAGACTTCCATGAAGAACAAAGGAAAATGTCTTGTGTCCCAGCATGATTTTGTATTTAAAGGATACCTAACTACTTTTTCATTTTGGAAGGGATGTGGACATATTGAATAGGGTATTTGTAGAAAGGCATTCCAGCTTTGCAGATCATTTTGATAAGATCAGAGACAGATACAAGTTGTTAGGAAGGAAATCTTGGACAGAACAAAATGGAGTGGAAAGTCATGAGCTGCAAGAGCAAGATGCATGACCTCACTGTTGATCTATCTCATTGTGAGATTCATTGGGAAGCCAGTGCCTAAGTTTGAAAAGCGGAAGAAACTGTAGCTTCTACACAACAAGAATTTGCAAGAATGAATTGCAATAACACAAATATCAGGGGTGAGACAATCTTGTTAGTGATCCTGCTGTTTCGGGGGGAATAAACACCATGGAGTATTGAAAATACTCCATGGACTACATGGATGAGTGGAGCTACTCATCTTTGGCTTGATACTAGTTTTTCAAATGAGAAAGCAGAGCTGAACGAACCTGGCAGTGAGACAACACATGGGTGTGAATGAAATTCAGAGCATCTTTCATAGAGGTCTGCAATGAAACCAGGGGTGGGAACTTTGTTCTTCCATTTATCCAGTCATAAAGTGCAACACTTAGCAAAATTGGCACCTGATTGAAGGCTTCACGATTTCATGACTGAAGTCATGAAATACCATGTGACAGCTGATAAAGACCAAAATTCAGTTCTCCTTCACCAGTACTCACTTTTCGTCCAGTCCCTCCACTACATACATAGTTGCATAGAAGAGTGGGTTTTCCTTCATACTCCTACAGAATATATAATGTAGCGTAAGATTGCCTCTCTGAAGGTTTGTTTGTTTGTTTGTTTGTTTTTTCTAATAAGAAATTGCAATTTTACCTGTTCATTTACTATGAAGGAGGTTGTATCTAGATCTCTAGTACTGTGCAACTATTACTTTGACAATCCAGAGATAAGCTATGGGAAGAAATGCAGGATTTTCATCTAAAAGGCTGTCCACCTGACACTTAATATATTGCATGGTGCCATACAGTGCCACCATATTGAATAAAAAAATCATTTTAGAATTTAGTTTATGTGACATCCTTGAGATAAGTGGCATCACAGGACATGGCTGGACGTGAGAAAATCAGAGCAGCAGGAGAATGCGCAAAGCAGGAGGAACCTTAATCAGGAATATCCTTCAACACAAGCATGTGAACCTAGATAAGCACTTTCAGGGAAAGATCCTTTGGTGTTGTAGTCCTGTTCTTTGCTGGACCATGAGGACATGAGGACAAAGAAGTACAGACAAAGGAGAAAGCAGTAAAAGAAGTAGTAGTTAGCTCTGTCAACACAGAGAATCCTTCTATACCTGACATGAAAAGACATAGCATCTACAATACCACAGGAAGGTAGCTGAGCTGTGTGCAAGCTGGAGAATTCCCTCTATTGCTCAAGCTATGCAAATATAATTGTAGGCTAGAAAGTGCAGTGACTCATAGGTGAAGTGGATGTGAGAATATCTGGGTTAAAGAGAGTCTGTACTGAGAAGACCATGTGTAGGACCTTAGAAGTTCCCAGAGAAAGGGAAGGGAAAAGAGTTAATGAAAACTCATTAGAAAGAGTCATCCTGCCACAGAATTTTCTTTGAAACGGCACATGAGGAGCTCCTGAAGGTGTTTAAACCTGGTGGCACTTCAAAATGCTCAGATAGTAAGATCAACCAAAGATTTGGGAGTGCTATCGAGGGGCAGAGAAAAGGAAACAGATCAAGCACGAACCTCAGAAAATGAGGGTTGGAAATACTACATATATATATATTTTTGGCAGGACACAATACAGACATTGAACCAGGAATCAGAGGACTAATACATATTACAAGGGTGCAGGCTGGACCCAAAACATCAGTCCCGTGTGATGGACTCCAGCTGTTGTCAAGCTCTGCAGAGAAAGAAGAGAGCGGCCCTGCCTCATGGTGTTTTGCCTCCTGCAGTTCTCACTAATCAGATGACCCCGATGACGTACGCGTCAATATTCACAGCGATAAACCACAGGCTTTCCACCTTTTCTCAGCTGGACATGCAAATGACAGACTAGGGGTGAGCAGATGGCAGCAGAGGTGATTCAAGGCCAAACTAACTTAAGATCTCCGTATTTCTGCTGGGGAGGTGGACTCAGGGTGGGAGAGTTGGATATGAAGGCTTTGCAGGCCCATTCCTGACCCTCCTGCACTTTGTGACAGTGGGTGGAAATGGAGCAGGGGCAAGCGAGAAGGGAAAATGCTGCCTCCAAACCACCTCCCTGTTGACTTTGTGCCACCTGCCACGTGCCCACGGCTTTGGCTTCCAGAGCTGCCTCACAGCTCTGAGGCATTAGGCCCTCACCCCACTGCTGCACGTCAGGCCCTCTGAGGCCAGGCTGTGCCATGTAGAAGGAGCGATCCCGTGTCCTGGCTGCGGGGTCAGGGCCACCTCAGCTGTTGCAGAAGAAGTGGCACACGCAAGGTGTGGCGAGCTAATCTCAGCCCTGTGCCGGTCATCGCGAGGCATCGGTCATTATTCTTTTTGCTAAGCACAAGTTGAGCAGGGTTCTGCCACGGGAAGAGGCTTCCCGTCAGTCCTCACGGCCACTCGGTAAGCCTTCCCCTCAGACAGTGAAGACCATCCAACTTTTCCAGATTAAGCAACCCGCTTGAAATTAGCAATAAATCAAACCTGCTCTTCACAGGCAAGACATCTGTTGATAACCACGTCGAGTGCAACAGCATTAAAGAAAAGCAGGACATGCACCACAGATGGCTGCAGCCAAGGTGGAGGCTCAGGCTCAGTGGATGCTGAACACGAGTTTCTCCCGAGCCAGCAGGCTCTGCAGTTTGCAAGCCCCCGAGAATTACCCAAGCAGCTTGCATCTCGGGTTGCACATTGCAGAGCAGCAAAGTTTGGAACATGTAATTCTCTTTAGTTTCTCTATAGATCAGCTATCAGAAATTACTATGTATAAAGATTTCCCTCTACAGGTGGTTAGAGCTTGTAACAGCCTCTCACTTTCTTGCATCACTTTAATTAGTATTTTGTCTCATCATTTACTTTGTTATTATTTTGCCTGTACCCCCACACTACGGGCTTGCAGTCCATTCCCAGTGGTAGCAAATTCTCTATGCAAGAAATGTCAACTCCCTTCCATCCCCCTTAAGCTTTAACGCTGCTGACTTGGACTCTTTTTGCAATTAAAATTCCATTTGCAAGCTTGTTACCCGAGTGAGTCAACCCCTTCGTTCGCCCCCCCCCCCGCCCCAAAATGTGACAAAGTGAAAGTTGCAGCCTCTGCAAAAAGTGGGGCGGGGGGTCTTAAATACACATCTCCCTGCCTGCAGTTTGGGCTCGCAAACTAGCATGCTCTCCTGCAGGAACATCAAATACACAGGACACACGACACGACAGGCTAGAGAACTCTTTGCAAGGAGAGGGAATGCAATGTTGTCCAGTCTTTCAAAAGACAGGCAGCAGAACAAATCAGAAAAGTCTACTTTCTTGTAAAAGCATCTAACAGCTGAAATCAGGAAACTTTGCAAAAAGCAAAACACCTGCACACACAGACACACGCACGCACACACACACAGAGAAACCTACCTTGCAAAATCTTCTTCACTTATTTTTGTATGCAAAGGAAAAAAAAAAAAAAAGAAAGAAAACAACAAACCAAAACAATCCCCAAACAAAACGAAAATAAATAGTCCCCCCCCACGAGAAAAACGCTTTCCCTTCTTCCCCACGCCTTAGCTGGATTTCTAGGGAATTTGGGGACGGGTGGGAAGAGCACAGGGTGGAGGGGCTGTATAAATAAACTAGAGCGTTTCGAGCTGTGTATCTCGCAAAAGGCTGTGGGATTCGCGTAATGTGTGTCTGCACTCTTCCAGGAGAAAGGCAAAAAAAAAAAAAGAAAAGAGGCAGAAAAAAAAAAAGGCAGAAAAAAAAAAAAAAAT
>NW_023303979.1:0-58581 GCF_011077185.1 Oxyura jamaicensis
GGATTCCCAATCCTGAGCCCTTTCGTAGGCCCCTGCTCCACCCCCCCCGCAGCGCTCGCCGTACGCCTCCCAGCCCACACACGATTCAGCACTCTCCTAGGAACTCAAAATTCATCTTTCCCTTCTGCCTGAGCATGTCAGTACCAGCCAAACGTGGGCTAGGTGAGGCTGAGTCCCTCCTGGCTGAGCTGTTCCCCAGCACCCACGGACAACCACCCCTCCGTCAGCCGAAGGGAGCACGGGGAAAGCCAGCGGGGCTGGAGAGACTGGGGTGCTGGAGGTAGCTTTCTCGCCCCTGTCCCATACGTAACCCTTAAGCCCTTGTTAAGGCAGTGTGTTTGGGCAGCGCTGGAGGCAGGTATCTGCGCGACCCTGATCACCCCTCGTGTGCTGCCAGGGGGAAGCAGGGGATCTGTTTGACTCGGCTCTGAGCCCATACAACACCTGTGGGCCTAGCGTGAGGCACCAAGCACCCGTGGAGAAGGAAGGGGCACCCGAAGGAAGGGGCCCTCAGCAGCCACAGCAGAGCAGATCGCCCCGGCTCTGCGGGGCTTAGGGGTGCGGGGGAGGCTGACAGGGGCAGTCTGAGAGAAAAGGACAGCGCCAGTGGCACCAAGTGCCACACTGAGTAGGCAAACGAGCACCGCTGTTGATCTGAATGCTTCTCTAATCCTGCAATTGCACGCTGTTGGCTGCAGTTTCTCCTGGAAGGACAGGAACCTGCCAACACAAGTCAGAAACACGAGTCCTTGAAACCAAGTCATCCAGGCTGTGGGGGTTACCACACCGTGAAACAACTAGACGTTACTTCTTTCTTAAATAAAACGAGGCACCAGCAACATACCCTTCTGCGTTAGGGATTAACATCCCTGATTTCTCAACAACTGATCACTCCAGATACATGTGGCAATGACAGCTAAATAGAAACTAAAGCAAGACAGTTGTCTGTGTGCTAACCAGGCAAGTCTAGATTGTAAATTCAACATGTCACACAGGTGCACATGGCTCTTTATGAGAAGATCTGTTCAACTCCTCTTACAACGAATAGAAAACAATATAAACAACGCTATAAACTTCTAGTACTTTATACACAGATTTTTTTTTACTTTTACCTACTCCGGATTAACAGGAGAGCTCGGCAGCCTCTCATAAAGCCTCAGTATTTCCCTTTTTGTTGCCATTCTTTGCTCAGAGTTCCCAAATATGCCCAATGGAGAGCTCCAGATCCCCTCCTCATGCAACTCTGGAAAAGGTTTGAGCAGAACATGCACATGAAGGTTTTTGGTCTTGTTTTTAGCTTTGGTTTGGGTTGGTCGGTTTGTTTTTTAAGCCACCAGCAATGCTGGAAACCAAATAAGTACTTCTTCAAAAGAATTGTACTGGTTGCGCATGCTGCAAGCCCAAGTGCAGAACGTGTTTATTGGAGAGACAGGGTATGGGCCACGGCAACAGAAGATTAACCTTCCTCAATCCTACAGCCCACTGAAGTGTATTGATTTTGAGCTGAAAATATCATCTGTAGAAACAAAATACTGTGTTCTCATTGTCTAATCCTTGATGTCTCTGCTATCCAGTTTCGCAACTGCAGATAAGTGATACAGATACTTGTCCACGTGAAGTGAACAAAGTTCAGGAATGCGTGTCCCTCACGCCACTGCCAACACGCAATGTCACCTTGCATGATGCATTCACTTTCAGCCCCAGATGATGGACTACATTTGATAATAAACCTTTGTCTCCTCAACTATAACCTATTGTTCACCCACTGCACCGTATTACATACACTCATCCCTCTTTCACTGGATCCTTTTGTGGAGTGTACTGAATGCAGAGTTGTGCCTACAGCCCTCCTCCCACCCCCATACAACGCATCCGCTGTCACTGGGAGGCTCTGTCAAGCACAAGCTGGTTCCAGTCTGCAGGACAGGAAATCACACAGCATTTCCTCCCTTCACACACCTACTTCCCCCCATCTCGTGCTCCAGTGGACTAGCTTTGTCACCCTACCATTTAGAAAAAATCCTTCTTCCTTGAGCGCCTCCTCCAAGATCCATCTGCCAGACAGTTCTGGTGCCCCCACTGTAACCTGGTACTTCCAGAAGATTCTGTCTGGGCCACTCCCAGCATTTCACGAGCGTGAATTATGCTTTGAAGAACGCCCATGAAGAGTGATGGTTAGAAGTGAGGAAACGGGAACAAAGAACTAACGAGGGCACTACTAGGAACGGAAGAAAAAAAAACATTGCACATCCTTAACACCCCGTTATGCTCCCCCTCCCCCAAATTCTGGCTTCCACAATTCCCAGAGATTTCTTCCAGTGAATTTTAACCATTTTAACCCAGCTGGCCTGCTGCAGGAGCGCCTGGTGGGGCAGACCCCACGTGGCGGTGGCGGGGGCCCTTCCTGGGACAGCCCCGCAGCAGCACCCTGCCCCGCAGCGCTCAGAGGTGCAAGGGGCAGGAACGGAGGTCTTCTCATGGGTGGCACCCGAGCAGGTGGCCTGGGGGCCGAACCCGAGCTTTAGGTGCTGAGAAGACACCAAGATGCTTCAGTTTTCCCTTCACAGACGGTAAGAGGTGAAGCAATACCAGAGTGCGGTAAGATGTTGGGGAATTTATGGTATTGCCCTGACGGGTGAGGTCTGTCTTCTCTAACTGAAATATTCCACGGTGGGACAGCAAAACTCATTTCACGTTCGTATTTTAAATCGAGCTGTCGTTTCCCTGAATACCAGAATAAGAATAGTACCGATCGCTTGGCCTCCTTCCACAGAAACACTGGAGAGAGAAATGACCACCACCACTCTGGAAAAAGTGCAAACAATATTTTTATCCTACTTATTAGTTATTCTGCTTTGATTAAATTTCAAGGTAAGTTTCTGCATAAGAAGGCACTGCAGAAAAAGTAGCTCCAAGACAAGTCATTTCCTTCGTAAGGTTTTCACAAGTTGGAGAGAGACCAAGGGAATGCCAAACTGCATTTTTCTCTTCTTGCTATTTCTGTTCCTGTAGATGCTGCTATAACAACAACATCCGACAGCTTTTGTAGCAACTCTATGATGATTTTAGGGGGTTCTGAGCTGTTTTTTCCTATGGAAGGAGCTTACAGGGGAGCTGATCATTCTCTCCTTTGTTTTTTCATTCTGAGAATAAGAGGAAGTGAACTACATAATAAGGCAGGAGACATCATAAAAATGCCCCCATGCAGAAGACCACCTATTCAGGTGGCGTGAATCACCCATACTTGTCTCGATAAACCACCAAAAGAATGGATTTGTTCTACTCTTAATAACAGTATCAACGTCTTATCTTTAATATTAAAACATTACCTTCTGTTCCTGTTTTGATTTCATTATTGAATAATGTGGATGTAATTACCAGCCTTATTACACGCACGCTTCTCACTAATAAATGCGCTCCTCCGACCAGTTGTATTCCAAAAGGTGCACTACAGCACGAGAGAATGAAAATAACTGCTGACACTAGGGAAAGTGCTTCTTTTTGCGGTGGAAAGACAGCCTTGTAGGATGACATGGGCACACCAGGTCAGAAAATTTCCCTTTGCTGTTTTCCTAAGGCTGTGTGCCTGGAATTACAGCAGGAAAGACCACGACTTCCTCCTAATGCAAAAAGGTCGAGAGAAGCAAAGGAGAAAGCGTATGCTATGGTAGGTATGTATTTCTTTAGAAAACCAAACTTAGGATGGAAGAGAAAAATCTTTCAGGAATCCAAGTTAAATAATGACCAAGAACATTTCATTCCATACTCACAGAATCACTTTACAGTAATATTTCTGCCCTGTAAGCTCCAAGTTTCTGTCTGCAGCTCACACGCTACCATCTATTATAGGGAAAGTGTGCAAGAAACCATTTAGAGATAATATTTCTTTTCTTTGTCTTCCTAGTCTTTCATTCCATCTCCTAACAGATGAGCCTTCCATTTTCACATGACTTGTTCACCTCTCGGGGGATGAAGGAAGTTTAATCCCTATAATCCATTCACTACTCTGTTTCAGCATGTTTCAGCAACTAGAAGAAGTGCCACTGGTAGCACTTAATGCATGTGTTGATGATTAGATTGATTCCATCGGTTAGTTTTCCATTGACCGCTGAATGGAGAGTTACCTCCTTAAAAAAAATTGTTTCTCTCTCTGAATAACCGGAGATGGTTGTGGACTGAGAGATAAAATATGAAAGGGTGGCTGAGCAGTGACTGTTTATTTCCCTGCTTTGTGGGAATTTTCCGAATTTCCCAAATAATGACGTCAGGTAGAAATCTAAAATGTCCACCTGGGCTATGGCAGCCTTGCTCAGAAAGCAGTGTTCTTAAATTATAAGGTTCTTCTGTTAATTCTTCAGTGCTGCGCTAAGTGCTATGTGTAGAAACTACTGCGTCTAAGAACAAAGGCAGAAAAAAGATACAAGGCCTCAGGTAACATCCCAAGGGAGCTGATTATACATACATTCGGGAACGCAATACTATCTTGCGCTAGATGACTTCAAGCTTTTCATTTAAATCCTTTCCTAAAAGTTGTTCCATGAAAACATCTACAAATAGCACATCCAGGGACAAAAAAGTCCTGCAGTGCTGTGCGAGTCCACCTTCAGCCATTATTTGATATCCAAATGTCCAAAGCGTACAGAAACTCCAAACGTTGATGTCAGCGGGGTAAAAAACATGACTTCTTTCCTGCCAGCACAATTCAAAACATACACGAGATGTCCTTGATAGCGAACGGTTTAGTGGGTGATCCTGGTGGCCGAGGGATGGCTGGACCAAATGATCGCGAAGGTCTTCTCCAACCGTTACGATTCTATGAATATAACTGAACTATTCCGCTGATGGTAAGGGTCCCAAAGAAAGCAACGTGATTAATGGAAAAGGAAACCAGGATGACAAAGAACAACGTTTTCAAAATGGGCCCAGTGCAAAAGCACACATTCATTGCATGATCCATTTTACTGGTATGAAACAGCACAGGAGATGGGATATCCAGGATTGCTGAGTCAAACTCCCCAGTACTCTGCAGAACCACATGCTGACGTTCTTTTGTGAATTTATCAAGCTTCCTTTAAAAAAAGAAATAGATTTCTACCTCATTTGAAACCTCTCCAGAATATCTGTGGTCTGATAGTTCAAACTTTTATTGTAATTTCCAGCCAACCATGTTTATTATCCCTTTCACAGCGTTTTGTCTTAGCTTGCTTACACTAACCTTGGGCTCACATAGCTCTTTTCCTCCCATATATAAAAAAAAACTGTGTAATTGTCAACTTTGTGTCTTTCAGGAGATGGTGTCTCTATTCCTCTTAACACCCATGTAATCCTTTTCTGCATCTGTTCAATCCATCTGTTCGAAGCAGTTTATCTGAATGCGGGTGATCAGCTGGGCTCCAGATAAGGTCTCATGAAAACCACACACTTCAACAATAATATCTTCTGTAGATCGTGGAAGTCCCTCCCGTAATACATCCTAGGATACCACCTTTTTTATTTATTTATCCTCTCAGCCACATCACATTAGCAGTGTGCTATCGTTCTGCTGCTGGCTACTACACCAACTACTGATTCACTGCCAAACTGATGAGCTCTTCTAGGAGAGATTGTGATTAGCTTCTGTTTGCATCAGCAAATCCCATCAAATTCTATTAATCTTAGTTTTACTTCACCTTGTTGGTACATGAATATTCCAATACCACTCTCTATTGATGCCATCTCCCAGCTGCGTGTCATAATATTTCCTTACTGCTCTTCGACTTCTGCACAAGTGTCACTAAGGAAAACAATAATTTCTGACACAGTCAGAAAAACTCGGATTGCAGCCTCCTTTCCATCAGTACATCCTCTTTCCATCTATTATCTCTCACTGCATTCCTAAGTTGCATTACTGTTTCATTAGTCCCAATTTTTTCCATTTTACAAATTTCCCCCCATGGTCCAGGATCACTGTACCTGAGAACAGAACATATTAGATCTATTGTTTTTCCTCTGTCGAGAAAATCCTAACATAAAATAACAAGTTATTCTGGCACAATCTGTTTTTCCTAAAAATACGTTGCATTTCATCACTTTTTTATTTATCTTTGTCTACTTCATCCTTCAAAACCTGTGGATTATGGCTATGAGATTAGAAAATAGGTATTACAAACTCTGTCCTTCCATTTGGCATCCTCAGGTATTTCCCACCCTTTCCATGTAGTTTCCACTATTTATATGGTATTTAAAGTTACACACTTTTAGAAAGAGAATATATTCTATTTACTGCACTCATGTAGTCCCATTGTTACTGAAATAAGAAAACAGAACCCAGTAAAATTAATTTGGGAATGAAGAACTAGAAAAGCAATGGTTCTTTTCAGATGGGAGTAGAGTAGGCTATACACCAAGAAGTTTAAAAGATGTTACAACAAATTATAGACACTGGCATTTTCTTTTATGTTATTTTATTTTGCTCTGGAATTTTGCTCATTTTGAATCTCAAATCATCTTCAACAGTTCAACTCTGCAAGTCCAAACAACCAGGGTATATAAAGCAGGCACACAGACTGACTCTTACCCCATTTTGTGTACAACCAACAGTTTCTTTTTGTAAGTAAGAGGACATTTGTTCTCCACTAGAACCACACCTTCCCTCAAAAAAAAAAAAAAACACATTTCTTTGCTGTCTTTCTACTGAGACTTACATCCATCCACACGTACTTTAACAACAATATTACAGATGGTGATTATTGGCAAAATATGATGTACTTCCTGACACAAACAGAACTTCTGTAGAGTTCCTCGCATGCCTCCTCTCAGAGCTGAACTATAACGTGCGATAGAACACAAAGCTATGATGTACTCCCATTTTTCAGGTCATCTCAACATCCCTTTTTTTGCACAAGATTATTTATTAGTTAACTAATAATTTAGGCTTTCTTCCATGTTGCCGGAGGATTGCTATTACAATAAAATGAGATTGCCTAACAGGAATCTTCCCTGTACCATTCCCATGAAGTGTTTAAACATGCTCAGCTTAAGTTCATTAAGCAATACTAAGCTCAGTTAACTGCTGATGCATGCAACAGGGTCTTTCAAGATTTGCCTTCTAAGAGCAAAGGGGAAAAGTTGAAGTTCGAGTCCATTTAAGATTAGTTTTACATGCTTTTATTTCTCTTCCCTTCCCACATAAAAGAAGCCATCTCCAGCTAATGAATGGATCCCCTGAAAACATCAGGCTGCTTAGTGAGTACCCGGTTTTGCCCTCTGGGCCTACTGTTAGTAAAAACCAAACAAACGCATAACATTTTTCCTCCTCTTCCTTCCTTGCCCGTCTCCCGCTCTGGCAGAGCAGCCCCACTGCCGAGTCCTGGGCGCGTTGCGGATCTGTCCCTGCAGCACTCCAACGCGCTTCACCTCCGGCTTCACCTCCTTGCTTCTTCCCTCTCGCATCATTAAAACAGCTTCGCTCAGCGCGTGTCCCCGTGGCTACAGCCGGCGCACACACACACGCACCCAACACGCCCCTTCCCGAGCTCTGGGTGTCCCAGCACCCGGCCTCCCCTCGGGCTGATGCACCCCGAGGACACCCGGGACGAGCTCCGGAGCCGGGCCCGCTCCCCGCTCCCGGCCGGGGCAGCACCGGGACGGGCAGCGCAGGCCATCCCCGGGGGAAGCCGCCACTGACCTGCGGGCTCCCAGCCCGGCCGGGCCGTGCCGTGCCGCCGGGGACAAAAGCAGCGCTCCCCCAGCGGCTCCGGCCGGGAGCCGGGCAGAGGCAGCCCCGGGCAGCCGCTCCCTACAGCCCCGCCGCCCGCCGGGCCCTGGCGGCCGCCATGCCGGGCGGGCGCGGCCTTGTTCCGCCCGCTCCCGGCATGCCGCGGCGCCTACAACTCCCAGCCGCCCCCCGGCCGCCCGCGTTAACCCTCTGCGGCGCCGAGAAGGCTCCGCAGCCACCGCCGCCGGACCCTCGCCGCCCGCCCCGGGCCCCTCTTCCTCCCCTGCGGCCGCCGCTGCCTTGTGGCGGGGCCGCCGCCAGGCCCCCGCCGGGCCCCGGCTCCTCACGGCCGGCCCCGGCCAGGCCCGGCCCGGCCCGCGGTGCCTGCTCCTCACGGCCCGGCCCGGCCCGGCCCGGCCCAGGCGGCCGCCGTGTTCCTGTGCTCCCGCGGCGGAGCCGCTGGTCCCCTCTGCAGCTCCTGGCCACCCACTTGGTGCTGCGCGCTGCCCGCTCGCTGCCAGCTAACAACCAGCTGCCGACAAGTCCTGTCAGACTTGGTGTTTTTTTTCTGACTGCTCTTACTTCAAAAGACAAATTCTAATGAGTAAATTAACTCCAGAATAGCCTTACGAGCCCCCTGAAACTTTGGGACGACGTTACCAGGAAACACTATGTTGCCCTGCAGAGAAAGTGGTGTGAAAACTCTGCCACGCTATCACACTTTGCCCTCTCCTGCTTCCTATACACTCTTCATATAGATACCCAGTATACGTATTATTAACACATGCAGCACTTTTTCAACTCCTGTCTTAAAATAAGCAGCAAATTATGTGCATACAAATAACCTACTGCGAGCTAAAAAACCCACACAGCCAGAATCCATTTCTAAAGTCACAAACTGAAGGGGGGAGATAAAAGTTCATTCACAGTACAACCTCCTAGTCAAACTCACTGGGGTCCACCGGCCCCCCGCCGGAGCTGTGTATCTGCGCCCCGAGACCCCCCCAGCACACACAGGGTTCCCGTCCTGGACGCCTATTTCATCTGTAGTATTTTTTAAGAAAGCCCCGTACAGCAAATACGAGTCAAATGGCTCTAATTTGTAGTGCTACAAACTGTAACATGCTCAGACGTGTAACTGCCTGACAGACTACACAGAAATCTGGCTTGTGCTCCAACCTCTCAAACAAATGCAAATATCCAGCAACATTTCTGCTATTTCTCCAAAATTTAAACACTAAGTTAAACAAGCTTACTGCCAGTTTTTTTCGTACAAATACTTCTTTTTAAAAAATAAATCAATACAAATTTATTATTTATTTTAGACCACAATCAACAGAGAGAAAAGAAACACATACACTTTTTTTTTTTTAAAAAAAAAAAAGTATCGATAATAAAAGCACGTATATAGCTATTTTTTTAAGTTTATTTTTTAGTATCCTGTCCCCTAAATCAGCCTTCAAGCCAATAGGTTTATCCAGAGAAAACACAATTGGAAAGCCTTTTTATATTGTGCTGTTTTTCAGACACTTACAGGAGGTTTTTAAAGACAATTCACAGCCACGCTATTCCAAATGGCACAAACGTAATTATTTAAAATTTATTCCTTACTGTGGCAATTTTTACTTTGGTATAGTTTTCAAAATTTCCTTGGAAAACACATTCAATTCCCATCCAGGTTAGCGCACCTACACTTTTCCCTCTTTCTCTAAATTTTCTCTCCACTAATCAATCACAAACATTTTACAAGCATTCCACGTATATATGACAAAGTCCTAATAAGGACAATACCACAAGAGAAGTGCTCAAAAACAAACTGAAGGCGTAAATGACCTCCTGCCATATTCCAGACGTACCTACAAAATCCCTGCTCAGTGGTACAGGATTATATATTCCATTATGAGTTCGGCCTTTTTTTATTTTGTACTATTTTAGCACCACAAATTTATAGATTTTTAAAATTGGCATGTTAAAGGGGCTTTATTTAAGGATTTCAATGAAAATAGTGTTATGTTTTGTCATATTACCATAATCCTTCTTTTTAAATCACTTAGAATTTCAGTATAACCTAATTAAGTAATTTTAAGCAAGTCTTAACCCAAATACATAGATCTAATAAAAATGTATTTTGCAAACAGGAAAAATGGACTTCTAAAATGGATTCCTCAGGTATGAACAAAAATGCTAAAACATTTTCTACCCACAAACTTTGAGAGGGACTATTTCACAGCACTTGCATTAAAGAAACTAAATACTTTTAAGAGAACAAATTTCACCAAATATCAAGCATAACGTTTCATTCCAATTGTGTTTGTTTATTCATTTTATATTTAAAAGAAATCCTTCAATTTTCCTTTCCAAAAAGGAGGGAGAATATGGGAAGAAAAATACTGCAAAATCCTAACTCTGTATCTAAACGTATTGTTAATTTCAAAGCCCTTCTAACAACAATTTCTATTGTTCTTAAATATTGTATATTATTTTGGTAGTGGAAATATTATTGTTTGAATTTTTGCCTTTTAAAAGGCTGCAGAACAACATTACAGATTTTAGAGATTTCAAGCCATTTTTAATCTCTCTCTTTTTTAAATGCTACAAACACCAATTTGGTAAATGGAATTTACATTTCTCTCTTGTCTAAATTATCAGAGTTAAATAAACAATCCAGACCAGAAAGAATAAGTTATGAACCGTAATACAACAGCACGTCCAACACTTTAACACAGCTCCTCTCTCTATTGGTGTATAATAAGCTCACACAAAGTATACAACCTCTTAGAAATATAGCCTCTTTCCTGATCAGAAAATTTCACTTAATGACTAATTTGACCTCAAGGAATTGCATATTACCAGAAAGCATCCTATCTATAGCTTTATGCCATTTACTGACTCTTGCTTAATTAACCAGCATGCTTTGAAAACAAGTATATTTCCTTCAAGTTAATCAAAACAGACTATTTTTAATTGCTACGACATCAAATATATTTGTGAATATAATAAAGCCACAAACAATTAGAAAGAGCTATTATTTTTTAGCCCTGTCTTTGACCAACCACAAATTACAGCAACCACTTCAAATTTATTTGGTATTCTAATACAAGGTGAACTGAAACACACACCACAGCCAAGAAATACATCTATCTTTCTGTAACATCCTATTGTTTACATGTTTTAATGGGAAAATCCAGTACAACACAACCAGCACTGCTGTTCTCATGCAACTGACCAGACTTCAGAAGGACTTCATATTTAGTGCCCTCCCTCACAACACTTTGCCTCCTCACCTCTCCCAAAATAAAACAAAAATCTTTGGGCTTGTGCAAAATGTCACCGACAAACTACAAAACCGAAAAGGCCAAAGGGTCGGGTGTTATTTAATCCTAACAGAAAAGTTATTTTCTTTCTATGTCAAAAGCAAGGAGTAACAGCACGTTACCTGAGAACTGATGCTCATTTCCTCTGGACGGCTGTCTTTCTGTCCGAAGCAGGGGCTGTGCCACATTCCCTACAATGTAAGAGAAAATACATTAAAATTATTATACATTTAGGCCCATTTCTGATCATTCAAATTATCTGGCCACCACCAGGCTTTGTATTTCTCATGCTGAAAAGCATTTAAAAAACTCCTATGATATTCTAACTAGGGCCATCAAAACTGGCTTTGCTAAGTCAGGTACTCGTGTTAAAAATTATCCCCCTACATGTTCAACACAAGTTCGAGAATCTCCCAACCTGTTTTTGAGTTCTTAGAGGCCTGTGAAGTGCTGCAGACTGCATCTCATTTGCATCATTTAATCTGTAAATTGCATGACCTTATACTAAAAAAGAAAAAAATCACTTATTTCACATAAATTGATTTTTTTTTTTTTTTAAAAAAAGAAGCAATTTATATGAGGGGCAGAGTCCTGAGATACTCCTTCCCACAGCAACTTTTCCCTCCCCTGCTTTAAAAGTTGAACACCTTCCCAGATAAATACGATGTTTGCTTTACCCATTTTTCTGGGATTTGTGTTATTGCACACTTATTTGTTGTAACACAGAATTTACACAGGCCTGCAGGTCTGAGACTTCTATCTCCTCCTTCACCTGTGAGGCAGCTGCCAGCTAAAATCACTGTCTATGCACCATTTTTACGCCCTTTTTTTCCTCTGTGCCATTTCAAACAAACTTCAGACAAAAAACAGTTAAGGTAATGAGTACAAATTCACGGCATAGTAAATTTCCCCAAAAAGCCCTTGCTTCAATTTTGTCATTTAATAAACATTATCAATGAAAGCCATGGTCAGAAAACCCCAGTAGTGTAGTGTCTAGCATTTATGAGTAAACTGCTTTGCCTTTTTTTTTTTTTTTAAGGAAAAAAAAAGATCTGCCTATGTTGAGATCTTTCCTTCCATCTTTTACTCTTCTCTTCCCATACATTTTCCCCTCCTCATGGTGCTTAGATCCTTACAGACTGTTGCCACATGTATTTTTCCACCCTATTTCCTAGACATTGACAAAAGTTAACCGAGGAAGCATTTTGCACAAGGTTAACATATCTAAACCTTTTCTTTCCTCCATTCTCTCATTTTCTCCATGGCACCCTACGCTTTTTTTTTTACCCTCTGCTGTTATTTGCTTGGCTTTTGCCCACTTGTCTGCATATTTGTCTCCTGCTGACCAGGCAGGAAGAACTGAATGTCTCTCTCTGCCATTTGCTACACTGTCTCACTTTTTTAGTATTTCCCAGATTAAACACATTCTACCGTCATTTTCATATGTTTTTAGAGCTACCTTTTTTTTTCCTTCTCTAGGAACTTGCTGAACAGGCACCCATATTTTTGCGAAGCAAGGTGAGCCCTGTGCTGCTCTAGTACATGCTCCTGTCAGCATACTTGTGTAAATGGCTCGGAAAACTGTGATGCAAGGCATGAAGAGGGAAAAGGGGGTGACATGCGGAGATGCCCCTTAACATCATAAAGAAAAAAAAAAGATTTATTTATTTTTTTTAAAAAGACATTTCTTATCAACCCTGACTTTTTAAAGAGATACCATCAAGGAAAACACCTACACTAGAGAGGGAAAATCTTTACCTGGATCACTAGCAACACTTTTCTACACTAATAAAAGCTAAGAATTTTTTAAAATTCAAATTTACTGTTCAACATCACCTGTTCAGGATTTACTTTTCTGCATTTTCCTCAGACTGGGGAGTGAAAGGCGCCTGTTGGTTTCACTTTTGTTCTCAGCCAGTTTCACTTTCATTCACTGGCACAATCTTTTATATTTTTGGTTCAGCAACTTTAAAGACAGCATTTACATTTACAAACAATCCCCATTACACTTACAGTATGTACAATTCATGTCTATCTTTTGTTCGGGACACTAAGAAAGCATAAACTGGGGGCCTAAAAGTAATGAGCAGCATCCTTCTAAAGGAGCAGCTTTCACCTGTCTCATGTTAAGCTGAGGTCTGCTCCTTCTTTCTGAAATCCATAGGAAATGTATCACCAATGTCCCTTACAGCAGGATCAGGCCCTGGGTCTGTAATTTGCAACAAAGAAATTCCACACGCAGACCAATATGTTGCTTATAAAACACGATGCTTGCCTTTAATTATTTTCCTATTCAAACTCAAAGGGGGGGGGAAAAAAATCCAGTTGCTGCATTTACCTTTCTGTCTGCTTTTAAATTATCTAAATACCCTTCTTGACATGGGCCATATGAAATGAGAGCGCATCTACCGACTTTGGCTTGCATGGGTAGGGGGAACACCGTACCTCCCTGCTGCCAACTGCGGATAACTAATTCTGCCTCTTGTGCCAAGGGCAAGCTGCACAGAACACCCCAGCGCTACAGAAACACCACTGTCTTTCACCACGACTCTGGTTAGTCAAAGTTTCCAAAGCATACGCTTGTTTAATCCTCATTTTGTCAGGACAAACCACAATGCTTTCAGAAACTACAATTAGAAACAGCTGAGGAAAAAAAAAAAAAAATGGCTTCCCTTTATATTTTCAGAACAGGTATCTTCCCTTCTAAATACCACTCCTGCTTTCTGACAGACCCCAAAATGCGTCCATAAACCCACGCGGACGTACGGGTACGCACGTACACGTACAGCGAAACCTTGCTCCAGCCACCCAGGCACTGCAGCTTCTCTCTCTGTAGACACAGGGGCTCCTGAGACACTGGGACTTACTGGAAAAGACTTAAGGGCTTATACGGCTTGTGCAACACTCACTCTCCCAACTTCTTTCCCAGGAATTCTGTCCCCCAAGCACATGCAGGAACTGTCATTAGCTGCTTATGGTAATTATTCTTCTAGTTCAGATGCCCAATGTTAAATCTTAGAAGCCTACGTATGCAATTCCCCTGACAATACTCGTGTCTCGGTTTTATTTACCTCATTTTTTATGGCGCCACATCCCACACAAACGGGGCATCGCGCAGCGCTCACGCACCCCTGCACACACGCGTGCACGTTTTCCTGCCTCGACGGGCGCCACGCACCCGACGTGCTATCACACCACGCACCCAGACACGCGTGGCTCCCGTCGCAGCACGTAGCAAACGCTCCCCTGCCCTCCCGCACTGGTGCCACTGTACAGAAGCGGAGTAAGCAAGGGATAACCCCCGCAAAGGATTGCTCTCTGCCTTCCTCCACCGCTCCTCCCCTTTCCCCAGCAGACATCTTTCATGCTTCCAAGGCCAATTCGACACGAGGCTTGCACATACACTTAACTTTAGGCATAGAAACGCCCTTCCTGGGCTCAGCGGGGTTGTCCGCTCGCTCGGGTCACCCGTGCCGTGAGGTGATTCCGTGCCACGCAGCGCAAGGTGACGGCGATGCCCTGGATCACGCAAAACTCAGTTTACCACAAAGCACGATGGCAACACTGAATGTCACTGAGGCACGCACCACACGCTACCTGGATGTCCGAGTGCAGCCACCTTCCTTCTTAGGGTGCATTTCATTCTTTCCTAAATGCAGTGTCTCGGACTTGTTTGTCCCTAATTGCCTAACGTGCGAGTGAGCTGCCGGTGCAGTGCCCTGGCGGGAGGCAGCTGTCACATGGAGCTTGCACCAGGCTTTCACCCAGGGCTACATCTCCCCCAGTCCTACAGTGGTCCTAGAAAATAAGACTTTGCTACCACCAGCTTTCACTACGTTTGATTTTAGGAGGAAAGACCCCGAATTGTATCAATTTCTTTAAGAAACAATGAAGCTTAACTAAGAGGCACTTGTGAAATCAGTAATTATCCATCAATTAATAGTGGTGGACCATTACCAACGACAGAAAGAAGCACAGGGAAATAAAAGGGCATGTTTCAAAATGGTTCCTTTAAAGGAAGTGTTTCATAACTTAGGCTTGCTCTTAAAATGCAGCGCTCGGTGTGCTAGAAGGAATGAGTTCCTTCTGGAGAATTCTGTCCTGTATTTTACCTGCTTTTCATATAAATATTTACTCTACATTCCATATGACTTTAACTAGATAATTTTAGCTGTGTGATTGCTCTTTATCTTCTGTCTCCTGATACTAAGGAGAAAAGCCTCACAGTAAGCACTACCAATGAACCCTTCCCAACACTGGGAGCGGGGCAGAGGGGTCGAAGCCTAGGGAAGGAGGGTTGTCGTTCCTCCCCTGATCCCTCGTGTTACACCAGCTCCTGAGTGCAGGCAAGAGAGCTCCGGGTGAGGTGTCCTGCCCCGCCACACCAGCAGCTCCCTGGGCTCCTCATGCCCCGCTGCCCTCTCCTGAGCACCAGGCATAACCCCCGGTGCTATGTAACAGTCACATTCTTAATAATAATTGTAGCTGAGTGACCGTCACGACAGGCGGATTAAGCCAAGGCACGGAGATGTGAACAGGTCAAACAGCGCCCGTGACAGGTGTGCTGACTTTCCACCCCGTCCTCGCTCCAGCTCAGCCTCGAACACCCCAGACCTTGGCTGTCTTTACCTCTTCCCCTCTCCGAAGCACTGTCCTGCTCCGGGCTCGGCGGGGCGTTCTCACCAGAGGCACCACAGCAGCAGCGAGGCCAGCTGCTGGGGACGGGTCAGAGGAGAGCAGCCCCGTCCCTCTGAGGGCCTCGCTTGTCACTGCGAGCCAACAGCGTCCACAAGGGGACCAACAGAGATACGGTGAGCATTACGGCACAGGTGCTATCCACGTCTTCTGACCCCTGCTTTAACCAACCCCCGTAACGCACCCCTAGGGATTTCCAGTACAATCTTTTTCAGCTTCCAGCTAAAGACCAGCCACCCCTGAACAACCCATCACGAGATCTGAAACAGACATACAATATAGGGGATTTTTTTTTCCCCTTAAATAGAAATTAAATATACCAATGTCAAAATCTCTTATCACCCCTTTAACAAGAATAATTTCATCTGAAGAGGAACACAAGAGAAGACAGCTGTAACTTAGATGATTCTATGGACTTTGCACAGTCATGAAATGCATGGATCCCCTACCACCATGAGCAGGGCTTCACGGCACCCAGGCTCAACAACGCTGGTCCTGCCACCTGCTGAATCTGTGCTGCTCGGAAATTCATTGGTACGCACCAAGGCAGGAACTTTCCCTCTGTGTTCACAAGTATTTCATGAAACAGAGGCTCCAAAAGAAAAAGACACTCACGGTGTCAGAGAAAAAACAAGGTTCATCAGCAGTGGCTCTGTTTTTTTGACATCAGGGGACTGGGAAGCAGCTGCAAGTATCCACGGTAGCCACTAGGCTGGCTACCTACCTTTGGTTGCTGTCAGCAAGTCAGTTTTTTGGGGGAAAGGGAACGAGTTTCCAGGTAGTGATTACAGGCAGTCACTATCTTAGCAAAAACGAAGATTTCAAGAACATAACAGCAAGAAAGAGGAATCAAAAAGGAGGTCACAAATTAAGAAAGTTTGATAAATACAGCACTAAGTAATGGACGCAATGAAACTGCGTACAGTAGGTCACAGAAAAGGAAGAACATGTGCTTCCACCAACAAGAAACGGAGCCACACCACACGTACTTAGTACCTGAGCCCTGCAACCAGCTGAGATAAAAGAAAGACAGAAGTTATTTTTCCTGCTGGTGGGCTGACTGACAGAAGACCCGACCAATTAACCTGATCAATGCTTCATTTAGCGATTACCTTTTCTACTTTTCTCACCTTATATTCAGTATCATTCTGCAATTAAAAAGCAGGCCGCAATCCTCATGGTCCAAAATCAGTAGTCCTCCTGAATGAGTTATTAGTGAAAGAAGAGAAAAGAACGACACACCACTCACCTCAGCTGGGAGAAGTGCTCAGCATGTCGAAAAATCCCCAAGATTCTGATTGTCTCAAAATGTATCATGACCTTGGAACATGTCATTTATTTTGGCTTGTAAGGAGACAGCTGATGAGTTTGCTCTATTTCCCTCCACCTTTTTGAAAGGCTTCAGCTAGGAAAACAACTTATTGCCAAACAGCCCTTTGGTTTTCCTGTGTTAAGACCAATTCTGCACACTCCCAAGGTCCTTCCCCAGCTATAGCTTGGGCGAGATGGTATTCCATCTCTCCTACAGCAAACCTGACAATAGCATATATATATATATATATATATATATATATATTTTACATTGCAGGGCACCTAGGCAAATGGCCTCAACTCACCATATTAAATTAAACTGATTGCAAAAGATAAGATACCTCTTATTTCTCCTGCCCTCTTAAGAAGCTAGCACAACAAAATAACACCCTCTGATCAAAAATGGTTGGCTAGATTTTTTTTTGCTTCATATCATAATGAAGGTCAAAAACCATCCACTACCAGGACGACCAGAACATCCATTTTTACACTCACTCAGGAAGACCATCCAAAAATACACTGTATCTAGTCCCCAAGAATAAATATTCATAATTTGTAAACAGAGGTCTGTCCACCTAAACTTGGACAAACTGGTACAGCCTCCTCTTCCCGGACACCAGGTCTAGCCATTCCCTAATAGCAAAGCATATTTGTTATCACCAAGCAAGTGAAGAGCTTTCAAATAGTGCAGTACCAAGCATGACACAATTTAAATGGAATGAAACAAAATCCAATGGATTTCACAGAATCATAAATGGTTTGGGTTGGAAGGAACCTTAATGGTCATCTAAATCCAACCTCTCAAAGTACAGAACTTCCGTATAAAGGAAATGAAACATTCTGTTTACAGAACTATTCCAGGTTGGATCATCTCTTGCAGGAAAAAAAAAAAAAAGAAAAAAAAAGAGACAAGAGAGAGAAAGTAATAAATAAATAAATACTGTTCCATAAAAATTACACCAGATCCTACAGATTTTTATGAAGAATGAGGTCCTGTCAGTCTTTGCCATGGCAATATCTTACCATCCTATATGATTTTGTAGCTCCCCAATTTTATATGAAGATTTCATAAAAAGGTTTCCATTATTTGTCTGAATACTGCAGGATTTCCAGCCATTGCTAATAGCAACCTAGTCTTCCCCAGCTACCCAGACATAGTTGGAACAATCAAGAGTCAGGCATGTGCACAGAAGAAAAAGAGTTGGGCCTGGTATTTGTGCACACATTGTCACTCCATTATAGGCCTATCTGTAAACAGGCGTTGTGGGTCCAACTTTTTACTCCTGATCAAAGCAGTATGAAGTGGCCGCTTCCTGCATTAGGGTAAGATACGTCTGCTCTCTCAGTAAGGGTACTGAAAGTTGTCCTACTGTGCTTCGGAAAGGGACCCAGCCAGCTGCCAGAGTACAAATTCTAACAAAAGACAGGGTTCAAGCATATTAATTCAGACTTTGTTCTGTCACTCTTCCTTCATAACCTAAACAGAGGGCACAGACTGTAGATCAAGCTAAGCTAAGCTAAGCTTGAGCATAGCTAAGATTTATTTCCCTTTTGAACTTCCAGAGCTTATCTACCACTTGTAGGCCATGCAGCTGAAGGACAGTCCGACCCATGCTGCACTGTTGTTGCACTTCTGTGTGTAACTGGTCAACTCCGAAAATTCCAGAGAGTGGCGGTGGTATATGGGAAAAATTCTGAATTTCAATTACATTTGGAAAGTGAGGCACGCATGGAGCCGTCGTGGATGGCGAGTGAACCCATCAGCACCAGCCTGCTTTTTACCTGTTGTAACTTTACAGCAGCCATTAACACCTTCTAGCTCCCTGTTACTTTCCATCTCATGTGGTAAGGAATGCACACCCCAGCAGCACGGTGACGTATCATCTATTTTATATGGAATCTGCTCAACATAAAAATAGTTTTTCTTTGGAAAAATGTAGTAGATATCTATTCCTAAAGTTTCAGTTCCACTTAAGCACAGCAGAAAGAATAAAGTACAACCCTTAGGTACAGAACACAGGAATATTGTGATAAATACCACCTGATTAAAGCCAACTGTACTGTGCACTAGAACGGAGCCAAGTAATTTTTGCAGAAGGAGGCCTGACCCAAAATGCCCAGAGGACTGGGGTAGTGCAGACGACTACCATAGACCTGGAGCCATCCGCATCCCAGAGCTGGGCAGCTCGAAGGGTCCAGGCCCACCTGCAGCCCACAAAGCTCAGACGCTGCCTCTACCCCATCCCAACCTCACCAGCAAACTCCCTTCAGTGTGGAGTCAAACTGCAGCACCGCCGGTCACTGCAACCACATGAGCCAGGGATCACTGACAGCCTTTCGGCTGGGTTTCGGTAGACCAGGCCCTCTGTAAATTTCACATCTTCACACCTATCATTTGCTAAGAATTCAACTTTGAAATCTCCAGCAGTTATTTACAGAGAGTTCCGGTGTTAACTGACTTAAATGCAGATACCCTTGCATTTGGAACGCTCTCCTCTCAGCTCCCATTAGATGCCCTTGTGCACCCACGGCCAGCTCATTTCATATCCCTACATCATGAAATATAGATTTGCTACATTATTGTAATAGAACTGTGGTGAACATTATTTGAATGGTTGCTTTAAATCTTGAAAGCATGAGGCCTGGTTGTTTAAATAGCATTCTGATGCATACAGCTACTACAAGAATAACAACCATTAAAACTAAGAGTTAATAACTAAAACCACAATTTGCAACCTCCGACCAATTAAATGGAAATTTTTTCCAGTGAAATAAATTTAATTAATGGTATATTTTAGGTTAAAAAATGCATACTAGTAGCAGCATGTCATTATTACCCCATGAATCTGTCTTACAGAAACACAGAATTTGATGCAAGTTGGGAAATTATACTAATCTGAGTCCTATTTTTCCCCTCTCCCAAATTAACCAGGGAGAAAAGGGGAGGGGGAAAGCTTAAAGTTAATCAAAGCTATAATAATTAATTCTCATCCTGACAGGTTGGACTTTTAGAGAGCACAGACCAAGCAATTGGGTCTTCTTGTTTGAAATACGTTAACAATGAAAACGGCAGCAAGGCTTGTATTAGTAAATAGAATAGAAATCTAGATAGCTGTAGTATTAAGAAAAATACTAAAATTTAAACCTCTAATGTAGATATTTCTCTGGTTTTAAGATTACAGCCACAAATGTAGGCATTACTCTGGATACTACATTGTAAATCCTGCAGTACCTGCTTTGCCTAACCTGATACTACCATCAATGGGAATTTTGACTGCAGGATTTTGTCTTATATTTACGGTGTCCTACAGAAGAAATTCACATCAAATTATATAATAATGTCTGAAAGTAATATTCATTTATAGCTGAATCTTCATCATTGGAAAATTTAAAATTAAGGGATTACATTGAATCTTCAACATCTACCTTATTTAATGTGAAATATAAAAAGCTTGAAAAACTTTTTTTTCAGAACTTAAACCAAACTGGTAATATGTTTGACCCTTTCAGCAACTTTGGCATTATTTATAGAGAGAAAAAGGGTACAAAATTGGGTACACAATGGGAGAACAAAACGTTTTCATAAAAGGTAATAGAGGTATGCATTTGTGAATTTATTCAGGAGAATTTACTATTCACCTCTAAAGCCATTCATTAATAAATAAAGAATGAAGCGTATTACTAATACATCAATTCTGTTTTCCATATTGGTCTTACACAATGGCTTACAGAACTCACTTTTCTAATTAATGAAATATTTAATAACACAATCATATTTAAGCTTATTAATGAACCTTTTAAAAGCATGTGATTTCATTGAAGCACAAAAAATTAGCAAACTCAAATTTAAGGTAGTATTTCACTGGGAACTGTGTTCAAAGAAGATGGACTTCCGAACAAGTTCCTGACATTTTTATTTAATGTCCTGCTACTACACACACACAGCTCTCTCCTGTTTCAGAGAGCTCTACCTCTACCTACCCTCCATTTATTTTACAAAGCCTAGTTTATTGTACTGATTATAGCACAAATATGGCCAATAAACATATGCCCATTGATTTAAAAGTGAAGTAGAAATAATTATTTTCCTTGAAAAAAAAATACTTCTGTGGTGTTCATATCTCCATAGCTCATATATATGCAGCTATTCTTTTTCAAAGTAAACCTTTAGGTTTACTTGGTACATGAAAACACACCATTTTTTACATAGTTTTGATTAAATTTAAGGAGATGACCAGTCTTTTGAAAAGCTAAGTTCTGTGGTAGAATTAGCATAATGAGTTTTAATAGTATTCTTTGAATTTGAATACTGCAACAAAGTGACAATGCTCTTTTTCCCTCTTGAAAAATGTGCAGCATTTTGAAATATTTTGATTCAAGTTTATTTTTTTTTTTTAGTTTGCAGTTTTCTTTTAAACTCTTTCCCTTACTTCAGAACCTTACTTTAAAACTTCAGTTGCATAAAGTTACCTGTTCACAATAGCTGTATATCTCCTTCTGTCACTAATTTCTTTCTATACCAAAACAAAATCATCATTTATTATTTATTAAAGTTTCAAAAACAACAGGGATATGGTGTTCATTATCCTGGAAGCTATAAAAGGAAAAAAAAAAAAATCAGTACTAAGTAGAGATAGAAAAGACAGCTTCCAGAGACATGATCAATATGGGACAGCTGACATACATTAGTTATTACAAGTGGTAATATTTGGATAAAACTTCATGCAGAATATTTATATGGTTCATTGTTCTGTTAAGTATGTCTCAGTTAAACTTACAAACAAGCAGGATCTAACCCGATTGTTCAGTCAGTTTAGTGATATGAACTATCTATAAATAGAAATCTTTTATCGTAAGAAGGTTTATAAATAACCTATATGTAATAGGCAAAAATATATCAAATCACATTTAAAGGTTTATAAACATTTTAAAAGTTTTTAAGGAAGATTTGAAATAGATATTTTTAAATCTCAATTTATTTTCATCACAAACTGCTTAAAAGCCTAAAGAAAAAAACAACCCCCCCACTAAGATTCAACAATGCAAATTAATGTTCCTAATAATTGTAACTGTATCTACATCCACATGTTTTGTTAATTATTTTGTATAGTATTCGATTTGACAAAAGGGCTGTATTCCAGCTGCAGTCAGTTTTAAGTAAGACAATATTAAAAACTTCAAAAAGCTTCTTACATAAATTAACTTAAAAAAAAATATGTTAAAATAATTTCCTATTAGTAATTTCAAAGTAAAATCTGCTTCAAGATAAGGAGTATTTGTGAATTAAGATCAAATTTACTGACTTTTTTTGTTTGTTTTTCTGTAGAAAAGTCAATAGCAATTTTTTCAAAAGAGGGAAAAAAAAACATAAATTTTCTATAGAAATATATTCAGTAAGGACGAGTAATGGTTCTAATATTTTAGTCTTTGAACCATATGAACTAGTATGAACTATAGGAATCCATAAGATAGTAATAAACCCCAAACTGACTTCTGTTGATTCTGTTTGCTCTTATCAAAATATTTTCTCTTTATACAAATTGTAAGTTTTAATCTTACCAATACCCCTCTTTGAAGATTATTTCTCTCTATTTGAAACAATGTATTTACTAAACTACAAATTCAAACTGATAAATACAAATATTTTTTAATGTCTGAAAGATCAAATATATATATTTTATTAAAATAAGTTCTTTCTTGATGCAAAAATTTCTCTCATTTATTTTCTACTGATAATATCAAAATCTCAATACTTAAGTAAGTAAGTTTTAGATTCAGCAGCTTTATCATCTCTGTTCTAACTGCTAAAACATATTTCTGTATTTGTTCTACAAGGGCAGGGCTTTTTTTGTTTCAGCTCCTGTGTAAGTTAAATGGAAAATGTAAAACATCTAAATTCTACAAAACACTGAAAAACAGTAGACAAATATGACTGAATTATTTTTATCAAATTATCAGCTGATAGCCTAAGAATAGCATCCACCTAAAAGCTTTTTTTTTTTTTCAGGATTTGCTACCCCTGTTTACTTATATTTTAAACTATCATTTTTGTTACTTTGATTTTAAAGAAACAGTGAAGTTTTATTTTCAAGCAAAATTCTAAATAGTTAATAAATTATATTTAAAAAGCTGACATGAAATTCAGCTCCCTTTGAAGCCAAAGGGAATTTTGCAGCTGATTTTAGGAGAGCAGGATCAGCCCACAGGAATCAAAAATCCAATTGTTTCCCAACTTTTACCTTATGAATTTGTTAACCATTGGGTATGCTTACTATTTGGAATTATGTGATAATTTATATCTTTTTTATTCCTGCTATGAAATAAATCCAGCAAAAAGGAAAAAATGGTCAGTTGAGATTCTGGCTAAAGTATACAATATTCCCTCTTCAGCTTTTTCCCCTGTTTATCAAGGTTTGAAATACCCCACCCTTACTCTAAATAGATTTCTCAAATACTTATATTTATATCTATATTAGATAACTGAGCTTACTTTGTTTTATATTTAGCTGCATGCTGCGTAGTACTTTGGCTATTATGAGCCTAACTTCCCAGAATATAATACAAGAAAATATCTTCCCTGAAACTGATTTTTCAACTGGTTGCCACTTAGTATAAATATTCGCTTTAAACAAGCTGCCCACTGAAATTATCTGTCTGATGGCTTCAGTCCTATAGTGTTTTTCCTAGATTTTACTATACTTAATTTTTTAATTTCCCTCAAGTCTGAATTCTGTATAAATAAGAGGACCTATCTCTTTCATAATCTTTCACAATATATAACATATACAAACAAAGGCTATATAGAGCTACCTCTGCACTTTTTTTTCCCCAGACAAATGTAATATTAGACAGTAGATTTAAAGGTTGTAGGTATTTTGCCTAAGTTAACTCTAGGGGTCAAATGATATGCATGGAACTTCTCTTAATATCGAAAACATGGCTTTTATGATTATGTGAAAATAATGGTGGTAGGCGGTAGGTTATCAAAGCAGCTTTGAAAGCTTATATAGTAGCCTTCTCTGAATGTTCTGGCTACTTCTGGTTCTCCCTCATCTAAAAGAAAAAGCTGTTTTCCCAGGCAAATTTGTAAATTTTTGTTACAAAATCAATTATTTTATTTCTTTTAAAAAATCAGGTATTTTGCAACATTCTGTTTATTTAGTTAAAAATTCAAGCTGCTTGTCCTGGAGATTTTAATTTTTGTAGAACTGATTATATCAGCTTCCAAATGTCTGGGAGAAGAAACCCAAGCATAACTACAGCTGAAGACCTTTTTTGGTTACTTGTTTTTTAATTAATTTGAAATACCTAACGTTGTTTGACTACAACTGCATTTTGAAACATGCAGTTAAAAGTTTTAACTTTTACTTTTGATTTACTGCTTTCAAAACTTGGCTGCAAGAGGCAGGTATTACAAGGGAAAAGGCTGCAGCATTATCAGTTGGAAGTTTTGCTGGGGCCATATTATGCTAACCTGTGCTCCGAGGAATAATCCTGACTCACATAAATGTTCCTATTGCACTCCTTGAGATTATTTTCATGACTATGCATGAATGTTCATTAGGGGTTGTAGGGTTTCGCCTCTAAATAGCCAGTGCAGCTTCCTTGCTTTTTTCAGTGAGGAGTGGAATGCATCTTTACTTCTGATGCTTACAGAAGCTATTTTACCACGACAAAGTAATTTTGGAAACCATTGTTTAGATTTAGCCCACAGGACTTCTAAACTCCTTCAGTAAGCAGTGCAGTTTAGCCTCGTGTAAAATGACTCCTAGCCCAACAAGGAAGCTCTGGTGCAGAGGAAGACCAGAGTATTCACTCGCCCGCCGGTCCCGCGAGGTCTGGTGCACACTGTCCCCCGCAGGACCAGGAGCAGCGTCCCTAAGCAAAAGCAGGGCTAAAAGCTCTGGTTCCAATTTACAAACCTGTAGGTGTCAAACAGAGTGGGAAACGGAGATATGCAGAAGGTTACTCAGGATCGGGTCTTCTTTGTGCATGCTTGTGCTAGCACACATAGCTGTGAAAAATTTGTGGTTCCAACTATTTTGCTTGTGACCTTGACGCCTCTGCTCTGTACACTGTTATGTAGCACCCACCCCCCTCAAAAAAAAAAAAAAAAAAAAAAAAAAAAAAGGAAGCAAACTGGCAAGAAATACTCCCAACAAATACAAAAAGTACTGAACAGGGGGGGGGAGAGGTAGAATTGGTGAAAACTCCTTTACTTTCTCAAAAAAAAAGGAGTTAAATCAGGATAAAGACTAACCAAACCAAATGGAAAAGCTTTCCACTGCGGGTTCTTCCAAGAGCTGCCACCAATGTAAGTCGTTTAGAATGTGCCGGGCAGGGAAGGGTTAATGGAGTTTGTTTCGGAGAGCCCCTGAAGGCTCCATCTGAGGTGACAAAGGCATTTGTGGGCCCGATCCAAGGGGAGGGTGAGCGCTTTCAGCGGAGCAGGAGCTTGAAACTACACAAGATGCAGGAGAACACACCTTGTGTCGTTCTGCAAAGCTGCTGCCAAAAATAAAGCTTTGATAACATTTCTGCTCACAATTACCCTTCTTTAAGCCATACACTGTCTCACCAAATTAAAGCAGGGCATCTACAAGTTCAATCCAGATAGTTAACAAACTTTTGTTTAAACGGGATGTGAACCTTATTTAAAATGTAATTAATAATTTTCCTATTTTTAATTTCTAAAAGATAAAAAGATGCATTACTAATCAATAAAGATTAGTGGTATTCAGGTGATTTTTAATATTTCTGTCACAGCAAACAAAGTGATTTTTGAAGTTCTGAGCTCATTAATCATTAATAAATAGAATTATTTAAAGTAGGAGAGGTGTTCTTATACGTGGAAGGTAACTATTACAGCGTATGAAAGCAGCCAGTCACACTTTACAGAGCACCTGCTTTACCAGGTATTATGCCCCGTGGAGTTGCTGATTTTACCCTTTACTGCCCCTTTCATCAGAGTGTTTCCCTACAAAAACTACCCTCCCTTTTAAAAGTCCCCAATTTCAAAGGGTTAACCAAACACCTTAATCCCGGATTCTAATTTCTGAACAGTCCATAACTTATCTGGAATCTAATGGTTACGGTTCAGTCTGCTGCCACTGGTAGGGCTCTGCTTCGTGGCTCTCCCACTGACTGCAGGGTCTCAGGTGCCTCACCTTTTCTGGGCTCTTGTGTCCTCACCTGCAAAAGAGCCTGTCGTGAAAGCTGCCGGCACAGAGGGCTGGGTGGGTAAGAGAGGAGGTAAGAACTACCTTCTAAAAAGCTAAAACTTTCTGCATGGAGCAGCAACTACCATTTTTACTACACTTTTGTCAACATCCTTTAACGAGTTGGGGAAAGAAAAAAAAAAACAACAAAAAAAAAAAAACACCATCAGCTGAAAACCCAATGCATGACTTGTGCAACATCCTCTTGGGGTCTGATCACATAAGCTAAGATACACCAAAATCCCCTGAGGTCAGCAACTGTTTAGTGATTAATACCTAGCACTGTTAACTGTTGGCTGCAGTTTTACGGCTTTGTGGCATGCATCTTCCAGAAAGGTGACTGCAAAAACTACCCATGCCCAGCACATGCATTCAACTCCCCCCACAGAAACGCCGCCTGTTAAACTGAAGTTACATGGTACAAGCTACTGACCCACGGTGGAAAACTTCCAGGCATTTTAAGAGCCAAGATCACCATGTTTTCCTTACAAACTAAAGCCAGCTACACTGATGTGAACATCTGCAGCTGCAGTGATTTTAGTAGTTTCTCTCATGTATGCCAGCAAGGATTCAGGTACATTGTGGTTACTTTTATCGAACGCTGCCAAAACACCTCTATGAGACAGAGAGTTAGGCTTCAATCTGGCTGGTAAAACATCATGACCACTTAATACCGGAGCACAGAGATCTGCAATAAACATTACAAGAGGCAGCAAAATGTACCTTGCTTTTCAGATCTTGGGGGCTGAAATGCGGGTAATGACCTGTTTGAGAAGTTACCTCCTAACTGTGTGAACTAAGCTGGGCAGAAATAGGCACTGCTCTGTGCAGAGCCAGCATGGCACCTACACGGAGTCCCAGCCCAAACCTGCAGAGTGCTGTCTGGCAGCACTGTGCAGAAGAGTCAGTTTTTCCTGGTTAAAATGAACTAGAGATGTGTGCATGATCTTGTACAGAGTTTGGTTTTTGTGTTATTTATTTATTTATTTTTTGACCATTACTAGTCAGACATCTTTTTCTTACACTTCAGCTCAAGGGATTTTCTTCATACATACTCTTTCCTTCAAAAAAAAAAGGCAAAAAACCCCTTTGCATATATGTTACATAATGTATTTTCTCCAGCTTTATGATACTAGGAAGGAGAAGGTTTCTGCTAACACATTTATTCATATTATTTACTGTTTAGCCTGCGTCTTGATTTTAGTGTTTAAGGAAATGCTCAGCTGCTAAATTACACATAATCTAGGTGTTTACGTGGAACCGCCAGGTCGCATGACCTGCACTTTTTCCCCTTCTCGCAGTAATTCTGCCACCGCTAACCCCTCTGAGCCCACCCAGAACACCACTGATTCCACTGGCAGTAGCTCCACCTCCCTTTGCATCTGCTGCTCAGGTGTGTGTGTAGGGGCACCCTGTCATTAAGGTTACACGGAGAAGACCTGCTTACCTTTATGCCAGTTCCCACTGATGAAACTCTCTCCCCATCTAGTACATGGTTTCCTCTCTCATGGCAAAACAGAACCTATCTTTTAAAACGTATTTGACAGGTATTTTAGTATTGCTTTTTTTCAAGAGCAACGTTAAGGTAAATATGTGTTTTAAATAACCTCCTTACCTTTGTTACCGATAGCACTCTGAACTGCTAAATAGAGCAATTTCTACAAGTCCCCCCGCATTTCACAGCTTGTAATACCTGCTTGTTAGCACGCTTTGCTCATTTTGAACTCTGCAGCTGGACCGGCCAGCTCAGTCCTCCGCCTCCTCAGCTCCACGCAGCCCAGGGCAGCGAGCTCTGAGTGGCCAGAGCAGCCTTGTGGCACTGTTTTTTAAAAATCAGGTAAGCATTCCAAACCAATTGCAAACATAAGAAACGGATCAGTTTTAAGTTGGACAGCCTGGTCTATTTTTAAACATTCTGTTGTGATTTATCGTGAACTATTACCCCCTGTTTGTTCTTAAGCAAACGTCCCTCTCAATGACAACTGCATGTTAGGACTACAACGTGATGCGGCCCTACGGATTTTAATGTGCATACCAGAATCATTACAAACAAAGCTCGCAAGTTCAAAAGTTACTTATTTGACAGAGACTAGGTCAAGTGGGCTAAACTTGAAAATGCTGTTCATTTTGAAAGAAAACCTTATTTCTTACTACAGGGAGGAGATGCATCTTGAGGCTGTCTTATTCTAAGTGGGAAAAAGGGGTATGGTGAGGAAGATATTCCCTCCTCTCTTCTGTCAGCTTTAAGTCTTGAATGACTCCAGTGAAGTGATTGAGGCTACCTGGACTCTCTCTCTTGGTAAATGAAGGTCACCCATCAATGTATCTCCTGTATAGTTTAATTGACAGACATGCCTTGTACTATTTGGTTCAAAGTTTCTGTACCTCTGCTGGAGAAAAAAAAATGTATTAATTGGGAACAAAACCCCTCCAAACTGGCTGAAGTTCTTCTGTCCCAGAAAGCAATGAATGGGTATATTAATGGTTCACCATGTCCTACCACAGTGAATCGATAGCTATCCCCTTCTCAGCTCTCCAGATAGATACAGGGGAATTTATGGTAGATGATAAGTATGTTGATCCTATGTTGATAAGTAAAGCCCTCCTGTTCTGGACAACCTAGTTCTATAATCCCTTACATTAAATAATCAAATTTCACAGCTAATTTGCTTGTTTGTTTCTACTGCTCCTCTAAGAAAACTGTTCAAGATCTCTACTCCTGTGCTGTGCAAAATCTCTCCCTAATTTCCAGCCTATGTTTTAGGGTCACAAATTAGAAGTACAAATTAGGACAAATCAATAAAACCCCCAAAATAAAGCAGGGCCCGTCTGTTTCAGGACATTATTAATGGGGAACCATGTAAAATTATGTCATGAGGAATGACGGCACAAATGCCCCTTGCTCCAGCCTGCATTTCCTAGTTTGATGTTTTCCAAGCCATGTTGATGTCATCTATCTGGAGGCCTGCCTAGATCGACGCATGCCGTTTCTACCGTCGTCAGTCAGAATTCCCGTCGTGTACCAGGGCCTCCACACAGCCCTTCAGTTTTAATACTGCTGTATGGTGCAGTCAGCGTACCACTGGAAGGATGAGTACACTCCTTGCCTGATACAAGCTGCAACTCTCTCCTTATTCTGGAGCTTTGATGTTTGGGGATGGGATTCCAGAAGCCAAAAGACCCCAAACATTTATATTTTGAATAGCATGCTGATTCCACTGCAGAGCTAATCTCACATGAGTGAGGAGAAACTCTGCTATTGAGCAAATGTGACATGAAATGAAGCACAGGGATGCCCCAAAACTACAGGCATCATGGAAACTTTCTCCAAATCATACTATCTATCACATAGTAATGTTCTCTTTCTGTGATATTCTTTAGATAAATCCAGCCCTCACAATGGAAATTCCAAGGTATTGGTAAGAACATCAGGATGAAAAAACAAACAAAAAAAAAAAAAAAGAGGAGAAAAAAAATCCTGGAATGGCCTTGCACTGTATTGCACATGGAAAAGTAGTTTGGCTCCTTGCAGCGCTGGTAGGAAATGTATATGCCTCTATCCATTTCAGTCATTAGAGAAGTTCATATATCTCTTGCCATATGCACCAGAATATACAAACCTCTCTGAAATATATCGATGACATCAGCGATTAGAAACAAGTGATACCATTCAGAAATCAGATATGTAATAGCCACTAATCCCATCATAATAATTACAAAATAATGTAATGATGAGCCAGGCTAAACAAAATATAAGAACAAAAATGGCAAGAAAAAATGCAATTAGAGTCTTGGGCTTGATCCAACTCCCTTTTGCTTCAGTGGGAATTCTGACAGACTATTACCCCTATGTAATTAGAGATTTAGGCTTAATCCAGCTCCCATTTGCTTCAAGGGAATTGGGATAGGACCCTATGCCCTAATTTTCTGCTGTCTTGCCCCCTGTATACTCAGTTCTGCACAAGCAAAGTGGACCCGTTTCACCACGCTAGTACTCTGTTTTGTATTAGGGAACCCTGTTTCAAGACTCAGAAAAGAAAGTAAGTGCAAAATGGAGTATTTACACTTGTTTTTACACCTGAGTGTTTACACTTGCTTTTCTTAAGTCTGAGTGATTTGATGAAGCAATGGAAAATCAGGTCTTTATTTTTATTTAAGGTACTGGAGATTAAAATATTTTTTTTTTCTGTTACCATAAAAAAAAAATCTAGTTCTTTAGCAAACAGTCTGAAATTCTCCCAGGGAGATCTTCAGGAAGGATGCTTCACTTTACAAATAACTAGACAGAACAACTGATGGATACAGTCGTTCGCTTTGGTTCACCAGACAGCTACAAATAGCCTTTAAAACATTTACAAGGGATGCAATTTCCAAACTTGGGACCAGGAATCTGAAAATTTGTATTTCTAAACATGAGGAAAATTTTCAAAAAAAACATGAAAATCAGTCTTTTCCATATTCTCCTAAAAAACAAAGGTCACCTTCCTCATAATTTTATATATATATATATATATATATATATATATATATATATATATATATTTATATTTGGTGGATGTGAGGAAATAGACTCACTTTTGTGCAAGAATATGGACATTATTGACTTGATAAATTAAAATTTCTTTAACATTAGCAATTATTACTGAACCTGATACTGTCATAAGCTCTCGGTGGTTAACGTTCTGTAGACAGAATACGTTATATGTCTGCAAACCTGCACAAACACACCTCCACGCATTACTGCACAGAGACACACGAGCTCTCCAGCTCAGGCAAAACCAGATTAACCGTGTCTACACGAATGCATGCACATGTGTATTATGGATGAACACGGGTCTTGACTAGTACATGTAGTATGAACTCAAGTATGTGAATCCCTTAATTACAGCACTGATAGCTACAGCTAAATGGGTATACTTATGCCTTATGCAGACTTGGAAGAACCTTTACAATGGATTGTGCAGAAGTCCACAGAGACACACACAAAAAAAACATCAAAAAATTCATGTTCAACTATTTGACATAAACACGTGCAAATATTAAAAAAGCTAAACACACATGCACAGGCACACACACAAAGAGCACATGCATGGTATCACTCAGACAGCACAAACACTGTGTAGACATTTGCATCCTGTGTACACATTCTCATACTACTGTCTGTCTGTCTCCCAAAGCCTAGAATCTTATTTGAGCTTGAATTATCTTTTTTTTTTTTTTTCTTTCATAGAGAGACTGCGTACACATAATGTTTCGTAGACAACAATTAAATGCAGGCACACTTTAATGTGTACATACCACCACTTACATACATTCCAGAGAGAAGACCCTATTTTTCAGGAAAAAAACTGCTATTTTTCCCCATCAAGTATGCCTCTATCTCTTTATGAGCTGCTTGTGTCCTTCAGCAGTAAGTGGGACAAGAGAAGCAAAAATATCAGCTACCAAAGAATAACTGTTTAGATTACATTTATAAAGATCTTCTCCCACTTTACTCACTTCTTCAAGCTTTATTCCAAAGAAGTACAGCTTTCTACCTGCACCCTTGTCATGAATGGTTTGACTTGAAAATCAAAGCACGGAGGAGCAAAAATAATGAATCCATTGGTTAGTAAACACAAGTTAAAGCTAAAGGAACTATCTGGATCCTTTTCCTGTTCTTACTGACGTGGTGCCATAGATACATTTATCCCAGTCAAGAGAAAAATGAAAAATCCGTCCTAATGTTCTACATCAGACTAATCCAAAAACATACCTTAGGGATCATGAGGAAAAGTGAGAAATAGAGTGGGGATGCTTGGGCAGTGCAAGGGTTTTCTGTGGAAGACAGCGGTTGCTGTTTGGTTCCACATACTCTTTGCCATTTTATTTCATCATCCTTTTTAACTTGTTATCATTGACATTTCTCTGGTAGAGCTCCTCTGAAAGGACTTGCAGAAGAAATCTGTCTTGTGGAGGAATCTGCAGAAAAAGACAGTACCTGAATAACAAAATTAACTGAGAGTTGGTTTAATTGTTCTGAGAATAGAGGCATCCTGGGAGTCAGGGTGGCGATGGGCAGAATGTAAGGAGAAGAAAAAGCAAAGGAAACACCTTAGAGAAGCTAAAGAAAAATATCCAGAAAAAAAAAATTAGGGTGAAGATGAAGGTTAATGGTGCCTCTTTTCCTCAAAATAGTAGGAAGGTCAAAGTAGGTGTCAACATATTTTTCTCCCTGTGTCACTGGAACATTTAGTTAAAATCTTCTATGAAAAGACTTCTGCAATAGAAGACTCTGGTTCCACTCAAGCAATTATGAGCATCGCTGTCCTTATAACTACTAGCCAACACTACAACTGCTCAGGGATGGACGACCACATTTGGTCCCACTGTGGTAACATCATACAGCCGCACAACAACTGGCTGCCGCTACCCCAAAAGCAGTCTGAAGAGAGAGCCCTTGCCAGAAAAACAGCTTGGAAGGTGTAATTATGGCACTCAGTTTTGACTTAAGTAATAACTCATGGCTCACCGTGCATTATTGGTAAAGCCATATCATGCAACTCTTTGATGGTTTCTCATTTGTTAATGGGGAAAGACAAGCATTATTTTTTTTTCTTCATTTACATGGGATGACTCCTCAATTAACGTCAGTAAAATGTCTGAGGATCTCCAAGCTGGCATCACTATACAAGTGATGAGGAACCAGGCAGGAGGTACTGTAACATTTTGAAAATAAACGCACATACGCTGTCCAGCACAGTTTATACTAGACAGTCTGTGTATGGCCTGGTAACTTGAGCTTTACGTCAACATCACGAGTCAGTATAGACATATACTGTCCTCTCAGATGTGTACGGCAAGTTTCTTCCAGCTCCCATCAGTTACTAAAACCTGGTGTTTAAAGTAAATTACTTGTGAAAACAGAGACGTTTTAGGGATGCCAATGATAAAGCATCGCTTTAATTGTGCTTATGCGTATACAAATATATATATACACATATATAAATAAAAAGAAAAACTTGATGGGTCATATTGACTGTTAACGAACAATGTTGTTTTTGTTTTCTTTTTATTATGGCTTTTAAATATTAGTCTTTTCCGGCAGGATGCACTTGTGAGATGTACTGTCTGATATGCCCTTGGCCAGAATTATCCTTACACACATTGTGCAGTTCACACAACATTATGCAGTGTGCTATAAGCTGATTATTTTCTTGGCTGCAGCCCACCCTCTAAGCCTGGGCAGTTCAGTGTGGAAGGAATTCCTGTACACGTGTCATTTGTAAAGTGCTGTGAGATCCTTTGGGTTGAATATGCACTGTTGGCTGTGCACAAAAGCAGTAATAAATAATAGATGTACGATATTTTGTGTAGCATTAGATTGGTGAAAAAGTGCTAGTCTCAGGGATGGACTTTAGGCTTCCTGATATGTAAAGTATTTGCATGCGTGTGTGTGAGTATGGTAGTACCTGTTACAACTCTTCCATAGCACAAATTTTGTTTGAACTCCCCCACAAAATTTCCAGATAAAACGATAAATAAGATGTATGGTGGAATGGGCTGTAAAGCCTAATTCTCTCAGTGCGTGGTTTGAGGAGTCTTTGAGATCACCTAGAGAAAATGGAAAGAAATTTGTTGTAGGATGTTGTTTTCGGTAAGGGTTCAACACAATCCTGCTGAATCACTGAGGAAGCACAGAGCTTTTCAGTCTTGGCCATGGCACTTAAAAAGCAGACTTGAACTAAGCAAGTCAAGGAATCACATTTCTGTTAAAACTGAAATCCTTCTAAGGTCCCTAAATTGTAGTTATGTATTTTTGATGCTTCTTGAAGATATGTACATGCTCTAATTTCAATCTTATTATCTTAGCAGTTAGGAAATTTGCATCAACATCTTCCTGTCTGGGTAATTTAATTCCCCTTTTTAAAATAAATTCAAATTAGCAACAATAAAAGAAAATACAAAAACACCGTTGAACTCAAGTAGTTACCATAAACAACCCTCCAAACCAATCAGACATTGTGCAAAGTTATTGTTTTCTTGAGGAAAGAAATCCTGAGAAAGAGGACCAGACCCCGTTCTCACAAAAATCTATACTGTAATTCCCATTTACTGAAAAAAGAATGGGGGCCAGACCACGAGAGACACTTGATAACAAGGCTAGGTGTACTAATGCACGCAATGCAGAGAGAATGGCTGGGACAAAAGGTTGGATATTTCAGGCCGGCTACATCAATGTTACCAGAGTTGCTGGGAATGCTTAATTCAGTCTCATCACTGAGTGCTTAAAAAAAGAAGTTGAATCATTATATGCTTAAAGGCACATGGCTGCCTCAAAATACAGATTCCTTTGCAATTTTGGTAATCAAGTAATAATTTTTGTTACTCTTTTCAGTCTCATTGACTTCAGGGTCATCATCTGCTTTCTGCATTGCAGTACAGGTCACCAATCTACAACGAACAAGATTCATTTTCTAGTACTTGTTAGTTTTCATTTTTTAATTACTGTGTACTAGAAAAGCCCTGTTTTGTTTTTGGATAGTAAATCATTCAGGGGAAAGCTGAAATCCAAAAAGATAAACAAAAGCATTGCATATTTTAGGGAAAAGTTTAAGGAAATATCTCTATTCAGCCTCAGTTCTTTTATTTCTAAACAAAATCTAAACCTAGAAATAACTTCACACATTTTCCCCTTTAACTATTATTTCTGTGGTAAGACAGAAGCAACTGACAGACAAATAAATTATTTGTGAGGTACCTATTGCAGAACGTATTTTTTGCGGTATTTTCATTTAAATGGCCTTGAATGCGAAGGGTTTCAAAATTCTCCATACTGTATAAAACATAAAAAACAAAATTTGTTAACATCATAAATAGCTTTTGGAATATTTTGATAGATTGGCAGATGATACAAAGTCATTTTAATGCTGATGTACCTGAAAATTATAATGGAAGTGTATTGGTTTGACTATGGTAAGGCAGTCATTGCATACTTGAGAACAAGAAATTTTAGTAAAGCATGAAATGATTTAAGTGATAAAGTGCTTTAGAAACTGAATTTTAATTGGAAAACTGTTAAAAATAAACAATCATGTCAACAAACTGTATTAAAAAAGAAAGAAAGAAATAAATGAAGGGCTACATGTCTGTATGTGATGGGATTTGTTGTCTGGTCACTATTGAACTAGGGCTGAAGTCATACACGTAACCTTGATAAAAGGGAAATTGGAAGTAGCTCTGCCAGCTAAGCCACCAATCTGAAATCAGTGCGGGCACATATGGACCACAAGATGCAAGCACTATTGAAATATCCTGCATGAAATGAATCTGTCAGTCTCAATTCATTTTCCACACCCATGTCCCAAAAATATACCCTTAAAAATGACCTTCCTTGTCGGGAGTTTCAGCCAAGAGATAAAAGAAAGAACGAGCCACAGAAAAACAACTTCTATTCAACCTGTGAAGCACGTCTGAGAGCAGCAGCATGGGAGAACCGATATTCCTGACGGCCCATGAGAAGGGAACGATGCAGGTATGGGCCTTCGTCACGGTGACACAGATTACGGGGCCTGGCTATAAACTGTTCTGACCTTACGTGGTCAGCAGAGGTGTTTAAATCATGATTGCTCATGACTCCTTTTTCAGATACTATGACCCCTGATGGACATTCATAATGGCCTTTAGAAGCGAACCTTGGTTTCAAGTCAAGTGAATTTTGTTTCAGCCCTTTTAGAACCCATCCAAATATAAGAATTTGAAATTTTGTTTATGAAAACAGTTTAGCTGCAAATTTCAGATTGAGACAAAACCACCCTGTAGGTATTTTTTTTAAACTGCGTCACAATTGTGGGGTTACGTTTCTGCTGCCTGGGGAGCCAGTGGGGTCTGTACATCTAGACAGACCTCTTCTGATAAGGAATATCAGAAGTTCAGGAAGTTAAGTATTTGTAAGTGGAGTCATGTGCCTCGTGTTGTTAACTGACAAGATATTTCCTGTAGTGCATCTAGGAGATTTACCTTTTTTTTTTTTTTTTTTTTTTTTCAGCATGTCAATGAGCAGACATATTTTTCACAAATTATTGAATGAGTAATTGCCAACATATTTCTGCCTATGAGATTGCTCACAAGCTATTCACTGAAACAACTGCTTTGTGTATTTTAGGAATTCGCCATTCATAGATTAGTATTTATAACGGAGCTGTTGGTCACCCACGTCACCTGACATCGTATTTTTACCCTTGGTTGGGAAATTTACAGCCCATCAAAGGCTTCCATAAGAGCTGCACACAGCTTTCAAGTTCAGGCATTCATATGGATGCATAAATGCATCATTACATGTGACACTTTTTCTACAGAATATCACTCTAATGAATGTTTGTGGAAAGTGAAGGAATTGCCTCTCAATTACCATCCAAACAAACAGTTATACTCAAACAAAAGTTCACAGTTTTTTCAACAGTCATCAATCTTTATGTACTAACCCCCATTGACAGAATACATTTCCAGACTTTACAGATGAATAGAACATTTGTTAAAACTACTCCAAAATTCTTCATTTAGAAAGTAATAATTCCAGTGCCGCGTATGTATGGCTCCTTCTATCCACAGAAGCCCCATATACACATCGCAGGACGAGAAACAGCCTTGGAATATTCCTTAATGCCACCTGAGTTTGGTTCCCCACACACTCTCTCCTGGAGGGCTGATTTGTTGGCAAATCCTAAAGCACTGCAAACTCGGTGCCCTGTCTTCTGACCTTCCCGCAGGTTTCCCACTGATGTAAGGATAGAGTAGCATCCCCACTAGTGGAAGATCCTAAGTAAAAGTAGAGTGCAGCTTTCTAAATAGTTTCCGAACAACAAAGCCCGTTTGCCTCCCTAGCTCACTGAAATAAGCAGGCTGGCTCCAATGAGGAGAGGAAGCAGCATTTGGCCCAGAGAATCTCCCAAGTGTCAGTCTAACAGGATGCCCCAGAACAGCAAAAAATACCAAAGCCATTTTATTTACTTATCCAACACAGCTCTGGGCACAGATACACTGGTTTGAGAACGGAAGCAGAACCCCAGCAGACTACCATGATTCTACACGGTGCTTTATCATCAATAACATGCCCCAAAACATGTGATAAGCTGATTAAAACTTTTTCTTTCAACTTATATTTTTACCAATAGATTTGTAAAATGTTATTAACAAGAACTTTACATTCTTCTCAGTTAACCAAATAACCACCAAAAAAAGAAAACACTTTTCCCTGGCTAACGCTTCCTAGACCACCACAAACAGTCTGGTTCAGTGCACTATCAACACGCCTGGCCAAATTCAAACAGGGCTTACATCAGGCTACAGAGGACACGTTAGGAAGAAGATGCACCTTGGAAGGTTGTACTGACACAAAATAATCACGATTTTCTCCTGCTAATGAGCAGAATCTGACTGAAAGAATCTGAATGCCCAACTCATTAAAAACCTGTTGACCAAGCACATCCTGTCTGTACTGTGGGGTTTCCGTAATACATGGAAGCAAGTTATGAACTACAAAAAATACCTGCAAAGATACTAAGTGATTTATTAACTGCCTTCAATTCCTTGGGGCTTGAGCAAAGGTTTATATAATAGATGATGTCCTTTGCAGTGGCATTAGAGTTGCTGGCAACAGTGGCACAGGGTCTACGGCGAACGTGGCACAGGAATAAAACCAGAAATGCCTTTCTGTCCTTAACGGTCATTCTCCCAGTACACATCCTCACTCTCCTACTACATTACGAAAGAAGCTGACATTTATTAATTAAATCAAATAATATTTATAGAATCCCTTTCCCGATCCTTGGGGAGACAGAAATTCAAACACAATCAAATACAATCACAACAGCAAACTATTAAACAGCTGAAAATAGTAAGCCATTCCAGCATTAATCAGAATAAAATCTCAGGTTTAAGAGAGAAGACAAAGGGATTGGAAAAGAGTGGGAATCGCAGCCCTTGCAAAAAGGATCGACCTTTCCATCTTGCTGCTGTGTCAAGGGCTCGGTCACCTGCAAGCCCACTGGTTACACCTGCTCTAATAAATCATCTGATGCCAGGGACACCACCGCTGGCACCTGGTTTTCAGTTTCTGGAAGCTCCCTGGCACCGAGGAGGCAGGGGCCAAAGAGCGCTCTCCCAGATGGCTCCCGAGTGTGGGCTCGGAGCTTCCAGAGCCAGGGACTGCTCTCCAATGACATCCTGAATACGGCTGTCCTGTCCTGGAGTACAGGAGAGCTTAATAGCATGGACGCTGGCTACTTTGTGCCAGTTGACCTCAATACCAGAGGATGGTCCAGGATGTCTTTAATTTACTAGCATGGACACAGCCAGTGATGTGAGCCTTCAGGATACATGGTGCCAGCTCTGAGATATCTCTCAGTGAGCTGCCAGATCCCTTTTCTTTAAGGATTTTAAAGCTATGCGCCCAGGATTTGAAAGACGTGCAGGGAGATAGGCATACACACTGTGGCAACTTTAATCTCCGAGATGGCTCTTGAAAATAACTGCATTCTAGTGGTTCCTTTCTCTGCCCGTGCGATAACATCAACCAGAACATCAGCACAGCTTCCAGACTACAAACGTTTCATGGCTCAGCACCAGGAACAGCCCAAGACACACGTATGCAACCAGTAAAGACGGCAGCATGGCTCAAAGGAAGCTGGGAGATGGGTGGTGAAAGGTTTTCCTTGCTCTTGGTGGTGGCCAGAAGTACTCCAAGTATGGGAGTTTCCCACCATTACTCTATCAGACTTCCCATTCCCCAAACCCTTGCTGCTGAGAAGAGCCTGCGTTCGTGGAAGGCCCAGCAAAATGCAGGCGGTTTGGGCTGCTGCTGCGTGAGTTCAGGTGCACTCTCTGCAGCAGTGACAAACCCAGGAAGAGAAGCAGAAATGCAAGTAGGATCTGGGTGACCTACATGCTGCTGGGCTTTAGTAGCCAACACCAGGTCAAAAGGCTGGCCAGTCCACGGACAGAGTTAGAAAGCAAAGGGACCACTAATAAATGACACGTACAACTGAGGATACAGTTTACACCCACCGAAATGAAAGAACATCCACATGGGACAAGAGGAAATATTTTCCAAGGCTGAAATTTCTCCGATTTTACAGTGGCACCTCAAGTAGAACCCAAGCACAGAACTTCGCTACGAGCACATATGGGCAAAGGTGTGGAAAATAACCAGCATGGAACAAGCCAACCCTGGCCATGGGGTCAGGAAGTCCTGGCCAAGTAGGTGCACAACTCCTGAGCTTCCAAAACAGTCCTAAGAAGAGCGAGATGTTGGATGTACTCGTACATGATAACTGTATGTCCAAATAGCTGCGCCCATTTCAAGACACCTTAATTGAACATTTACGCTAGATAGATAGAGGGATGTGTATTATGTTTTATCACTAATTAAGCAGTTTTACATATTCATACCCAGATGAACTCCTGCCCCTTATGGTCTGTATTTTGTAATTGTATTTGCTAGAAGAAGAAGGTGGAAAAGAGTGCAATAATTCATACTGAAAGAGCAAATAAAGCTCTGCAAGTAACCATGTTGGTCAAAAGAGCATAAATTTGTGCTCCTGTACTTGGGCCCAAAGAAACAAGGGTTATCCATGAACAGCTACAGAAACTATGGCTTTCGTTTCCCCAATGGAGATAAATTAATTATTGTTTTTTGCAGCTCCCTGCCACTGTTTTCACTAACCTCACCTTCCTCTGTCAGTCACCACCCCTGCAAGAAGTTCCAGCACCCAGCAGTATATACAAGACAGGTTAGCTGTGTCTGGAGACACGGGGCCTCTGGTTTCCTCCTGCTCTCCTGCCCAGGGACGGTTCTGCAGCCCACAGCACCCTCTCGAGGGGGTCTGCAGAGGAGTACGGGAGGGTTTGCCAGGCAGTGGCACTTGGAGCAGCTGCTCAAACTGGCAGCAGAGACTGCTTCTCCACCTGCCACCAAGGCACCAGCCTGGAAGGGCGGTGGGCCATCACCTCGCCCACAGGGGGTTTGTGGCTCATGTCCACAAAGGCAGGATGGCGTAAGCACCTCCGTATTATAAAGGTTTGGCCATCACGCACGGCATAAATTCATGATAAAGCAAAGATGCTAGTGGTTGAGTTAGTCCTGCCCAGACCAGAGGTTTACTTCGCATTTAACCGCTGACGACCCTGCTCTGGGCTGTTATGTGACCAGCACCAGCCCACTGAAATCCACCTGAGGACATCCCTCACTCCTGAGGTGCTCAGGCTTCTTCCAAGGTGGGCAAGACTCTGCAGCAGGTCAGAGAGATCACGGGATTATGGGGGATGTTCTCAGCCACAAGCAGGGGTCTGGGAGGGAAATCTGCAAGCCAAAGCACCACGTATGACCACTGAACCGAGAAGAGAAGGACTAGGGAAAGAGCTAAGGCCTGACAAAGATGGTACCAGGCAAACTCCACAACGACCACCGCTGCCATGCAGAGCAGAGCCTAGCACACAGCACGTATGATTTCCATTACCTGGAATCCCAGAACACATCTGATCTAATGAACAAAAAGCCCGTGCTAGCAGATTTTTTTTTTTTTTTTTTTAAAAAAAAGGAGCTGCAAAGGAAAAACAATGAGCTCATGCCTTCTGACCTTGCTTGTTTTTAGCCTGGTTTCCTATGGCAACAAGGCTTGTGATCATACTGTGTGTGTGCATGTGTATGTGTGCGTATGTGTGCGTGCAAGAGAACGACAGAAAGTGACTGCTGGGGCGTCCAGTGACTTGAATGCATTGCCAGTTCATAGTCAGACCTGGCACTAGGATACAGGTCGCAATGATAATTCAGTTCCCATAGGTTTTGTGGAAGCAGGGGGCCACCGAGACTATAAAGACCTCCAAGTTTCTCAGGGTGGAGGGAAGGAGAACCCAGAGACCAAGTTACGAATGTCCAACTGCAGGAGAAGCATCCCTCAAAACTTGCAGCAGAAAACAAACCAACACTAGGAAAGCACCTTAGTTCTGACACCAAGGGATGTTCCTTTCCCTCTTCTGCCTGGTGAGAGGGGCATCCCCATTGCTGGTCTTCAGGAAGCTGACCCCGATTGATGGTATGGAGACAAGAACTTTTAAATCAGATTTTTTTTTTTTTAAAAAAAGATGACATTTCTATTGGTCAATAGCCACATAAATAAAATGTTTCACAAAAAAATGAGAATCAGGGATTTCACATGAACATTCTTCAGCAAAGGGCCAAGAAACATCATAGGCAACTTAGCTGGGTCCTCTAAAAAAAGCTGAAAGAGCTAAGTGTTGACACCGCGGAGATCTGCCAGGACATGGTTAAATTCTGGTCGGTGTAGTTTGGGAAGACCCACCAAAACCTTTCTAACTCTCTCAGTACGTAGCCTTCCAACACAGCAGGCTGCTTTCTCTCCTCTTCTGAGTCATTTTAAAGAACAGAGAGGGAGCAAATGACTCTTCCAGACAGGAACCTTCAGAACCTACTGGCAACTGGCCATTCAGATGTGATCACCAAGCTATACTTCTAAAAGAAGCGAACAAATCAGAATAAGTGAACATACACCTGTCTCCGTAATTCAGTGACCAGCTGCCTGGGATTTGTCTACCCCAAACTGTGTTTGCCTGTGGGTGCCTCCATTTTGCTGAAACGTGCCTCACGTAAATACTACGTACCATTTGGAAATCAGAGGTTTGTCCAGGGCTATTCTGAAAAGCTGGCAGAGCCTGGAGGAGGACCTGGAAGTCCAGTTTCTTACAGTACTCTACTTTAATTACAGGAGCTAGCAGTTCATTTGGGCTACTCTTATTTACAGGAGAGAGGAGCAAAGCCATTATGAAGTAGTTTGAAGTAGGAACGATGGTGAGTATTTGCTGCCACTCCTTTTAGCTGAGATAGGTGCCTGTAGTATGAAGCTCTACATAGGAGCAAATTCCCTCTTCCTCGTAAGAGCCAAAATTTCCATGTGTCATTGCTATGAACAGCTAAAGAACTATCACGTCAGACTCCACAAAACCAGCTCTCACTGACTGGTGAAATCGTATTTCTATACATTGGCAGATCAATTTGGGATCCTCTGATCTGAAAGTCACTCCAGATTCATCTGAAAATAGTCTTTTTGTTTTGGTTCCAAGTCAGATGTGAAATGATAAAACCTTTCCTCCCAACGTCAGCAGACAATATATGAATATATATGAGAGCAGAATGTGACCCTCACAGTTTTCCCTAATTCCCTCCCACTACTGTTCAAACAATACTTTTTAAAAACTTAATTGCCATTTCCCATGTAGATGTATTTATCACACTTGTAAACATGGCTTCTGAAACACTGATTTTTATGGCCTTCTTATTTCCCACTGGCTATGTCCTCAGGCCCCTTTGCTCTCATTGCACAAGCTTCTGACTACATTAGAAATATCCTCAAGTTGTGAAATAGTCTTTTTGTGCACCTATGTCCTTCTGCTTTTATACCACACCCCTCTCCTCTAAAACTCATACTAGCCCCATTAAATTCAGTAGGAACAGGATTGAGAACCAGGCATGTAGCTTTTCTTAGTCAGTTTCTAATTTGAGGCTGCAGTTTAGAAGGGATGGGGTGAAGGGAAAATAAAAACTAACCCCCACAAAACCCTTAATAAAAATAGTGACTAGAACAACTTGTATATCTATAAAATAAAAAGCTGATAATCTAATAATATCTTGAACAAACCTTTTGACCTCCACCAATTTTAGACAGATTCCTGTTTTTACAGATTTCTCAACCTAGTATCATTGAGTCAGATGATTTCTAGATGTTAGAATGTTAGCTGTAAGTTTATCTAAATCAGGACCAAAGGTTTTTTACAATCAATGCTTAGATTTGATTAAGATATCAGATATTTGAGCTAATTTGGTATCATAAGATAAAGTTAAGCAAACAGCTTAATTTCTGTATTATGTGTCCTGAGCAATCTGGCCAATTTCATGAAAGGTAGTGTTATATTTCTTGATGATTCTGGCAAGCATATGTAATTAAAAATAAAACTTGGTATCTGTAGCTCTTCCCTTTCTCCTCCTTTATCCAAATATCTGCAGGTCCCAAGCCTGCAGACACGTACTTGTTTGAGGAGCCCTGCTGGCTTGGACTACTCACAAAATAAGACTTACTCATACGTATAGAAGTGTTTATAGCCTCAAACCTGAATCCCCATGCTTGCAAGAAAGACTATCCCAAACAGGTGACTCCTCAAAATAAAAAAAAGTTCCGTATAAAGTATTTTGAAATATAAATGTAAAATTACAGAGGGGAAATTCTTATCTGATAGACAAGGTATTTCTAAAGAAAATATTAGCCATATCCATAGAAATAGTGGATTAGAATCATACAGCAATGAAAACCTGCTTCATAAACTGCCCAGAAAGAAAAAATCAAGAAAAATATCAAGTAAAAAGTGATGTCTGGGATGGTCAACAAGTTACAAGTAAATAAATTGTTAATCAGTACCTTAATTGGAGGGAAAAAAAATCTCCAGCCTTTGTTCTCAACAGCAAAGTTTTTTAATATTTCTAATGTCAAAATTAAAATAAAAGAAGGAAAATATGACTGTTACTATGGAGTAAATATGAAAAGAGGATTAACATTTATTTTTAATATTCATATTTATTTAATAACTTTCATATTAACAGATGACAGAGTGATAAAATGGCAGTATGCTGCTCTGACAATTTTTTTTTCTGATCCAAGCTTGTTTAACATTTAGCTTCCACTACTACCCCAATGGAATTATTTTTCCTTCCTACTTTAGGTTACATTCATATGAAAAATTCATCCTAAACCTGCTTTGTTGGTTCTAAATGTGCAGGAGACTTTTGTTTGCATATGACCGAGCCAAAACATGCTTTCTTTAGGCATTTGATTTGCCTTTATGAAGCCGATGGGCCAGATCCTGCTTACGTGCAATAGAACTAGATTCATGGGACAGAGCAATATGGATTTGACTGTTACCTAAATGTGCGATTACTTCTTGATTTATGAGCTGTGGCAGTCGTTAAGCACTTTATATCAGTAACCCCCTGACTAGCTGTATCGAGGACAGCAGAGTAAAGTTTTAATTTCTTTGTTTGTTTTCTGCTTCACTGTAAATTTGGATTATTTTTTTTTCCAAGCAATGCAAGGGAGTAATACTCATGGCTAATTTTTAGTGCTAATTTCTGCTCTGGCCACTAAATAAATACTTTTCATTAATCGGAAACAAGAGTATGGCAAATTAGGTATGGAAAGTGAGCTGTGTTTGCCCTTTACACACATGGGCTTGGAATCTGTATCACGCCTAACAGACAGATTTATCTTTTTTTTTTTTTTTTTCTCCCTCCCCAGAAACATTCTCTTACTCACATAATGGACCCTTGACTGAGCATATATAAAGTTAAATTTTCATTAAGGCATACTTTTAGTAGGCAAATGTATTTCTTAAGCATGTGTTTTAAACCATCCTCCAGGTCTCCATTACAACGCTGCCTAACTTAAGAACAAATAAAACAAAGCTAGCACAGATAAGAAGCCCCCAAATAAGAAGCCAAATCTGCATTCATCACGAATCCAGAATTTCTGATTTGAAAAAGAGACTCCAAGTATTTTTGGTATCTTTCTGGTGTGCAAGTTCCCTTCCCATATTTTTAGCAACCAGTTTGCCTCATTTTTGCACGAGCCTTGACACCGCGGGCACTGACGCACGCTGCTGGCTCAGCCGACTCGTTTCAGCCACCACAGCTCCAAGGGGCTTGGCGAGTCTTGGTTTGCAAGACTCGAGCCCTCTAAAGTCAAAAACCATTTGCGACAAGAGGTCAGGACCGGTCGCGTTCCATTTTATCTTGACCCAAAGGTTGTAACAGGCTGAGCCTGGGGTAGGGGCCTACGACCTGGTGTCCCTGGCAGGACGGTGCCTGTCCCCTCTGCTCCCACCCAGCTGCCCGGTGGGACACGGTGCCACAGCCCTGCACCCGGACAGCCTGGAGGTGAGAGACCAAGCACACACACCACCTGCACCTGAGCTTGGTGTCGGGACAGCCAAACGGGCACGTTTTGTTGTGCTCAGTTAGCATGACCTGCACCTTCCAGAATTACCATAGACCCAAGACCTTTAATTTGTTCCACTGAAATTACACTATTCAAACTCCGTACTCTTGTTAAAAATGACAGAAATCAGATTGGTTGGTTTCCTTCTTGTTGCCTTTTTCTGAAACTCCATTAGACTTAATGCTGGTTACCTTTTGGAGACCGGAAAAATAAGGTAACATACTGAGAACTGTTAGGTTCTGCATACATCTATTAAAGCTGATACAGAATTAAGTTTGGGAATGTACCTAAGGTTAAAATACAATGGCCTAAAATTTCAAACCTACTTGGCTGAAGTTAGGCTCCTAAACTAGGTGGCAGGGAAAGGCATGCCACTAAATAAAGGCAGTAAAAATCAAGGAGCAACTATTTGATGTAATGCCTACGATACACACAGATTCAAACGTCCACCTGTGAAAGTAACCAGTACTTTTAGCTCTGTAACTAAGCAAGTGGACATTATTAGGAAAATTTGTACGAAAAAGTAAGCAGAATTTGGCCCACAATTGCTTTATCACTATGCACACAAAAAAAGCCATTTCTCCTCTGGTGTGTTAGACACTTCAGATACGTGTTCATGACTTCTCAGTCCCTGTGCCAGAGACATTACAGTCTGTTTCCAAATAAAAATCATGACATGAAGTGATCACCAAAATAATTTTGACCTTCAAGGACAAATTAAAATGGAAAAAACAGCAAAAGTTAATCTGCTCTTTTTTCCCATTGAAGTCTAAGTGACACCTATAGCCCTTGATACAAAAAATATACTTGTAGCTAAAGAGGAAACCCCTGATACACAATTCTTCTCATACACAACTTCATGCACGTCTACCTAGTGCATGCACAAAGCCACGGTAAGAACTATCCAAAACGTATGAGTTTTGTATATGGATAAAACATACCTGGCTGCATGTCCACACATACACGCACACAGAAATCATGGCAGCTGGTTCCCTCAAATAAAGCAGGCTACTGGAGGCACCGATACAATGTTCTTCCTTTTCAGTGAAAAAACTGCTTTTAATTTCAGTGGGTTTTGGATCGGGCTGGGTTAAATCATGTGAATGGTACAGACCTTGTTAACATGTATGTTCAAACCCATTTTCAAAGCAGCTCACTGGAACAGTAATAAATTTGTGAAGTCCCTTTCCAGCATGACTGTTTCACCATATAGGAGAACTATACTGCAGTTTTCATGAGCAACTTAAAATTCTATTAACCTACCCAAATGCCTCATAAACAAACAAACAGAAGACAGATTCATTTGATTCCATTTATTATTTTCACTTACTGTACTTTTCCTGGTTTTTAATGCACGTAACATGTACACAGTCCTTCCCATACAGGGTACTACTTACTGTACTAGTTCAAATACAAGAAATCCCTTTAACAGGAGTGAATCAAGAGACTGATTTAGTTGATTAAGAGTGAAAAGCAATGACCATTATTTAATTGGGACAGTGTTAGCTAAAATTTCACATACGGGGCATGGGGGAAGTGAGGAGCGGCACAGTTATGTGGTACCAGTGGGTTTAGTGGTATTTGGTGGCTGTTAGATGATTTGGGGGGGAAGGGGAGGAGACAGATATTGTGGTCTTTTGCAAATCTGAACACCCAAATTAAGGTGAACAGAAAAAAATAAGATAAAAATGCAATAAATCTTATTTTATGCAGAACAATGTTTTCCTCCATTTCAATCTCATCAGATTTTTCCTGATTTTTTTTTTCTGAGATTGCTTTTCTTGCATGTAATATCTGCTTAAATTTGGGAAGCAAATAAAATACCTAACTCGTGATGCTTCTACTGTATATAAGATATATAAACTGAACAAAATAAATGAAAGGGATGAATATGCCTCAAAAGAAGAAGTCAAATAAGAAATTCAGAATAAAAAAAAATTATCACTATTGAAACAGTACTTTTTGTATACAAGTCTAAAGGAGTTTTGCTAATAGCTTCACTGTAGGAACAGAACTGCCTCCATAACCTCATGAACCATACAGGACAGTAAGTGAAGGTTTATACAGAAAGACAGAGTAAAACAGGTAACAAAGGTTTCAGCACTCATGTTCATTTGGGAATCCTTAAACCTCTTCACAAGGAAATACTTGGCCACGTTTTGTTCACTGAGAGCTGAACTGCAGGATCTCCAATCTCAGTTTGGTAGTTGCATTATATATATATATTTAAATACCATTAAACTGAGAAAGGCCTAGTTTGACTATGAATAATCAGAGAAAGAAATAAGCAAGCAAGCTAACAAACAAGGCACTAATGGTTTGTGCAATACAAGTTTAGAGGGTCTCTGTTTAGTTGCCAGGCCAGGCAATAATAGTTGTTAAAAAAGTAAAAAATAAAAAAATACCCCATTCTCATCTTTTGACAATCTGAGCAGAGAGGACCTGGAAAACCAAATCCTTCTCTCTTCCTCTGAATAGTCCCTCTGTCCTGGAGCAGGAGTACCATGGGGCAGCAGATTAATAAAGCCAGAGTATCTTTTGCTAATGGGTTTACTAAGCATGTGAATAGAGAACCAGTCACACAGCGCAAGAGCTACATATTATAGCAACTGTTCAAAATAACAACAAATAGAAACTTACTGAAACCAGCACCCTTCAGGGAAGGCTTTGAGGTCTTTATCCCACCTGGGCGACTGGACAATTAAAGGTGAAGAAAAATTCATCAAGAACTTCATTTTCAACATGACCAAGGTATTTTTACACATTGTGAAAAGAAAGGGGAAAAAAAATCTCAGATGCAATAGTGCAAGACAAAAGGCTGCAAGCATCTGCTCCTCTGAGCAGCGCTTACTGCTGTGAGGAGCCCTATTGTAGCCAGGCTAAGTCCTGTTAGGAGACTGCTTGGAAGACAAAACACTATACTCGGTATGGGAAGCCCTTGCTAGATCAGGATGTGGTTACTTTACTCAAGAAATAGCTGCTGGGTTTGCAAATAACATACAAAGCTTTGTATGACAACAGATTGCTGGTGAATGCAGACAGCCTTAAAATATTTCCCTGACTACATGGTTAAAATTGGGGTTAAAAACAATGAATTGAAGTTGCATAAATGCAGGCAATCACAGGTCAATAAACAATTTTTTAAAAATGTGCTCGACTCCATAAGCTGTGATATGAAAGTCTGCTCTGTACTTCAGCATAATTAAGACTGAATGGGCCTCAAAAAGTTGGTAAATATTTATGAAATGAACTGTAATTTTCTTAGTGTATAGTAAAAACTGTGTATCAGTAAATCATCCTTAATTTCTTTGTAAAACTTACACATATCAATAAAAGGACCACATTTTTCCTTTACTATTTCCTTTACTATTTCTTCTAAGGATTTGCATGCACATGCATTTGTGGATATGTTCACGTGTGCACAGACACATCCATCTGTGCATGCACCCATAAAATAGTCTGTATGCACGTACAGAGACTTGTATATTCACAAATATGTAGGAAGAAAATTAAAAATGCATTGTGTATAATTGTTATAATAGGTTAAAACTACTGTGTAAATTTAAAATTATTATGTAAAAAATGTCATGGGTTTTGATGCTAATTTTACTTTAAAGAAAAAAAAAAACAAAAACAGAAAGCACTAAAAAAAAGAGGGGGGATGCTGTTTTCCCATTTTATAGGCTCTTTATTGTTGTATTTCATTCAGGTTGGCCAGTGAAAAAAAAAATCAATTGTTTATCTTCCTGTCATAGCCATTTTATCCCCTTGCTGTCATGTACTAAAACAAATCAGTTGCGTTTGGCTTTCTGACATTAAATATAAAATATTCTTTTAATTTAATTTAAAAACAAAATATTTTTATGTTATTTCTCACAAACATTCTTTCTTTCTTTTTTTTTCTTTTTTTTCTTTTTTTTTTTTTTAAGGAAAACGTGAGGCTTTAAGTCATTGGTATAGGTCCTTCATGATGACTTTTGGGGTCACACTTCTGCGTAACATCCCTAATACTGCAAGCCTGCCGAGCAGAGCTCCCAAATGGTTTCAGCTTAGTGACTTGGCACCCTGTTTTTTCATGTCACGCTATACCCAAATACTTCAACCTCTTAATAAAGCTTAAAGATGAAGGTGTGGGTGACCTGCAAGTATATGGACTAGAACAGTTCAATGCACAAATCAGTACCGTAAACTCGAGGTTTTTTTTTTTTTGCTTCAGTTTTTCTTTTTCGGTTCGGTCAGGTTGGCATTTTGCTACAACTGCATGATAAAAACACATGTGTAAAAACATAGAAAAAAACAGCCAATTATTTAGAAAACTTTATATAAAAATGTGGAATACGTATTAATAAATCCTACTTTCGTGTATCACATTCTTCACTCCCAGCCTTGCTTGCCTACGCTTACCATAAAACAGGGAGCACACAGTCCCTCTATGCCCTGCAATTTCTGTCGTTGTCTGCGACGTACTGCAGATGGGTGATCCATTTCTGATCTAGGCACACTACCTGCAAAGTCCACATCAGTCCTGTGCAACAGGCGCAGCAGCACACACCAACCTAATTTACCTACGGAGCAACTGGGGCAAGGGACCTTAGCACCGTCCTCAGCAACCCAGAGGGAGATTTTTTCACACTTACATTGCCGAGTCCTGACATCTGCTTTCTCTGCTCCGTGATGAACTTTGTGATCATCCACATGCCAGAAGACAGCGGCCAGCCCAGCTAGTGATCACGTCCTCTGAGCTGGCTGGCCAGACTCAGGCTCATTCCTCTGCCGTCTGCCCTGCCTCCCCATTTTTGCCTCCCATGTTTGACAGAACATTGTAGGAAAGGAGGCAGGAGGAGCAGGGTAGCAGGGGAATCGGCTGAGGGCCCTCTCCAGGGACAGGTGTCAAGAGACATGGGTGAAGATGTGGGAGACACAATGGAAGGAAAAGAGAGAGGTTGTGCACATGCCTGAGCAGGATGAAAGAGGAAGAGTAGGAACAAAATAGAGATAAGGAGGAAACAGAGGAAATATTAAAAAAAAGAAAAAGAAAAGAAAAGAAAAAGAAAGGAGGGAGAGGAAAAAAAAAGAGGGGAGAAATAGGAACTGTCTTGACATGCTCACATCATTAATTGCATTTAGTCATTTTTCTACCTGTGCTGCATCGTACTTCCCCAGAAGATGTTCCCGTAAGGGCAAGGAGGGTGACTGAGGAGCGTTGCTTTGTTGAGGGTGAGTCTGGGAACCAACAGTGGGCAGATATTTTAAAAGCCTACATGTCACTCTGCTAATTCTTTTTTTTTTTTTTTTTTTTTTTTTCTGGCTTCTTACATCCTGATTTGGAAGGGAAAAGAAAGTTACCAAATACATTGCCAAAAAACGACACTCCCCAAAGCGATGTCAGCTCTCCCCGTACTTTAGGATGTCCCTCTCATTCTGCCTCCTCGAGAGGAAATTCCGTCCCTCTTCCAGCCAGGAGCCCTCCCTGGCCCTGTGCTGGGGACGAACAGGCTGGAGCCTCTCTGACGAGCAAGGAGACACGCGAGCAAACCTACGGCGAGGGCTGAGAGCCATGCCTCGGCAGGGAACCCCTTACTGCACCAGCCCTGCACAGGAGACGGACCAACAGCGTGATTGTACCAAAAACAGCAAGGAGTATCTGTTTGCATCACATTGACCTACGTATGGGCACAGCCAGGAACTTCTAACACGGGGGTGCCAGGACTTTTCACCTTCTTTTAACAGACAGCCAGCTTATGTACATACATCCTCTTTTCCCTCCACTGCTTTTCTCCTCATTTAAATCACCGGCCATTTCTAACGCGGCAAAACAGAACATAGGAGCACATACTGAAAATTAACTAAAATATAGCGATGTCACTAAAGAGATTTAGAAAAATAAACCAGAAAGTGATAGAGACCTGGCAGCAGCGTGCCACTAAGGGCGTGGGCAGCTACGCCAGACATGCAGAATTTTAACAAGTCACCCAGCCAGGCTTTCCAGACAGAGAAAGGCCAGGGCATCAAAACATCCCTGCGTTGGCTTTTGTGTCTTTCTTTGGGTGCTTGCAGTTCTCGGTCTTTACGTTAAATTAATACTGCTGGCTATATATTCTGTACACTGAGGTTAAATAACTGGTAGTGTCATGGCTGCCGGCCACTTCTCCCCAACCCTTCTCCTAATTAACTTTTTCGTCTTTGCTCCTCTCACGGGAAATGCTGACATTTTTTCCTGAGCAGACACTACGCGCCATTCACTCGGTGCAAGATCAAACGTGCTGTCTTCTAGACTGCTCCCTTTCCCATCTTTACTTTCACTGAGGGTGGACACCAGTGTGGCACTGCCTTACATTCCTTCAGTCTGGACTCTAACGTGATGAGCTGCACACCAGCACACATTCTTATTTTTTTTCCCGCGTTCATCCCAATTCCTCTTTTGGAAAATATCCTTACTTACTTCAGTAAAGCTCTAAGCTCAAGAGTGTGGTGGGCCCTGATTCAGTAGTGCTTTCTGCCGCCCACACCGATCTGGTGGAACTGTTCACGTGAGGGCAGATAATTCGAGGAGGAAAAATGGAAGAATCACATCCTTTAAAAACTAGATGTAATTTCTCCGTGGCAGTTTCCCACTGCTTTCCATTTTTACCATGCACTAATTTTGAAAATACATCATTTAAAACAATCAAATCCTCCAAAGACTTTTTTTTTTTTTTTTTTTTTCCCAAAAAACTCTCTTTTTCAGAAAGGCTTGTTCACAAACTGAAAATGTTCAGGTTTCCCAGGTGGCAGAACCTCGTCCACTCGTCAGAAGCCCACGACAGCTCATGTTTAGCATGTTATTATCCCGTACCACTTGCTTACAGCTCACTGAAAATAGGGGATGACGGAACACGTTTTCCTTGACACACCCCGACTTTATTCTTAGTAAACTGTTAACTATATTTTCAGCCAAGAAACTCGGGTTACTCTGAGCCCTATTCCCTTTTAAAAAACCCCATGCCCAACTGGAGCAGCCGCTTCCAGCCGTGGGGAGAAGCAGACGATAACCATTTCAGAGCCTCCTGCGGCCAGCAAAGCGGGCGCCTGGGGAAGACAGCCAGGCCATCTCCTGGGGACAGGGCTGCTGCGATGGCAGAGCAAGGAGTACCGCAGGGAAAGAGGGATTTGTCAAATTCAGAGGAGAAGCTTTAGGGTATGGGACGTGGTGCCAAGATTTTAAGAGCAACAAAGCCATGACAGCACTACACAAACACGGGGGTCACGCTTCGCCTCTGCCTGGACTCAAGGCAATCGTCACTCCTCTCCTGAGGAGGCTCACGCTGCGTCCCGGTGACCAGCACGGGTACCATCTGTACCGGAGATGAACATCCTTGTCACCGTGCTGATGGCTCGGCCCGTGGCTACCTGCACGGGGACAGGAACACCGGTGGCAGGGAGCTACCTGAGCCGTGCCGGAGGCCGTACAACAGCCGTGCAGGGCGCACGGTGAGTACCAACCCCAGGGAGGGTCCCCGGGGAGCAGAGCTACCTCACAAGTGAGACTCACATCATGCTGCTACCATGACGCACTTCTCCATATGCAAACACAATAATTAGTAAAGCATCTTCTATTGTCCTTCCAAACCCGGCCTAACAATAGCATCAAATATGCTATAAAACAAGAGTGGCATTGCATATTTTTTCGTGGAAACTCTGAGTTGCACAGGGACAAGTTTTGTAATTCTCCTCTATAAATTAGGAAGCCTGACTATCCAGAATTAAAATAAAATACGAGAAAAAAATCCACCTGACACATACGTACATACGTATTTTGTGTGCACGTGTGCAAGCACGCGTGTGAAGCCAGCCCCGTGCCTCTGCTCTGTCCTGAATGATCTCGGGTCACTTACACGGAAAATCGTCCCTATATAAACGAGCTGCAACCTCCTCCCTCTGGATACTGTTGCAGGTCCAAGTGTATCTCTGTCCTGAGAATCGACTATATTTGCAACAGGACATTGAAGTGAAAGCGCATAAGCCTCACTTCAGGCTTTCTCTAAGTTTGGCTGCTCCTCTCTGAAGTTTCGTCATCCTACACCCTCTGTTTTCCCCCAGACTGCTTACCGTGTCTGCTGTAGCATAAATCTGCTGAAGTTTCCTACCACTTCTACTGCTAATTAGGCTTCATCAGGGTTTTCACTCTTACGCTCCCTACTGTAGATAAATGCAGTGGCAGCTAAGCATGCTGCAAGAACTGTTAACTGTATTGCTAGTTATCAGAGCAGTTCCAGTGGTCATGCTAAACAGATTGTAATAATAATGGAAATATTTTAGCAAAAGATTTGTGTGAACGCTGCCAGAGAGCTAACAAACCCTACTTACCACTCCCCGAGTCCCTCATAGAGTATACATCAGAGGAAAAAAAAAAGAAAAAAAAAAAAAGAAAAAAAAAAAAAGAGAGAACTACTAACTTTTTGTCATTTTGAGTAAGGGAAAAGAAAAAAAAAAGAAGCAGCACCAAAACTGACCTGCCGCACTGACCTTTGAGTGTATCTGGTAGTATAGAAAAAAAAATATTTACTCTAATTCCTAGTAAAAGCCCCTTGAAAAGCATATTTAAAAACAACTACAAACTCTTGCTGAGCAGCTAGTAATTGAGAACTATGCAAACAACCACCACCACAAAATTTGCCTGAAAATATAATAGTAAATATAAAAATTAATTTAGGTGTGTCCCTTATTAGAGTGGTCTCTACAGCCAGAAGTGAGATGGCAGCATGCCGCAGTGAATGCAGACACGATATCCCAATGTGTTTGTGGCAAAAGATTTAAAAGAGAAAGAATGAGAATTGATGTGCAGATGATCTGCAAAAGATCTGAATACTAATAAAAATTAGGGGGAGGGAGGGAAGAAGGTGGGGAGGGTAACAGTGTTAATCATTATTTCATGAGGCCCGTATTCACAAAGCAATTTTTTACAGATGGTTGGAGGTATTTCTCAGCCCTTAACTGACAGGAATACAGGAGGCTCAGAGGCCTTAAGCAGCAATTCCATTCATAGGCCCTTAGCCTTTATATAATTGTATTAAGTGCAGTAACAGACGTAAATTAACATGCACTGACCCCACGCTCCTAGCAATGTATGCCTTGACCTTTTAAAAAAAGCTCAAGAGTAGTACTAGTTTAATATTTGATACGTCCTCTTTGGGGGGAGATTAAATGCTGGTCCAGGAGGCGTTATGTGCTCGAGGATCTAGCAGGCCTCGTCCGTCTTTGGCTACGAGGATCTGCTTTTCCTCCCTGTCTTTAAACAAGCAGGGTTTGCCTGTTCGGGGGGTAAACTAGCTGAGGCCAGCAAGGCGCTGCTAAGCTTCGTGGTGCCCAAAGAAGTGTACGCCCTACGCCACGTGCAGAGCGAGCCCCTGACCTCTGAAGACGTCTGCTCATAATGGCAGCTTTTAAAGGAGGACATTTTTGTTGTTTTGCTGCAAATCGTGCAGAGGAACTCGTGAGCAGATAATGGCCTTCTAGAAATTAGATGCCAAAGTGAAACAACAGAAATGGACTTCTTGCATAAAGCTTTCTTACGTAGCTTAGTTACTCACATTATTAAATTTTAAATTCAAAATAATGTAAATTAAACTAACTATATAAGAGCCTCTCATCTGCAAACCTTTAATTTTATAACAGGAATATATTTCTTCTTTCTCTGAAACGGCCAGCTTTGGAAGCAAGGGCAGGGGGACCGTCACCAAGCGTGCCTGAAAATGGCAGTGCGTTCCCTTGCTCTGCTGGGAGGCGGGCTCTCTATTTCTACAGCACGTGCTGTTAATTAATTTGCCTCTCGTCCTTCTACCTCACGACTCCAGTGGCAGCTAGAAAATTGTAGTAGCTGTCTTGAAGATCATGGGTTTTAAAATAAATAAATAAATAAAAACAGAAGTACAAGACTAGAGCTACCGGCACGGCAAATGCTGGACGACACGTTTAACCGTGAGGTGAGGTGGGAGAGAGCTAAGGGACGCAGGAGGAGAGGTGATGTGAAGGAGGTGATTCCACCCAAAGCCTCCTAACTTCCCTCCTCCCCGCCTCCCCACGACGGCAGGGAGCCCGGCACCGGGGCGTTTCAGGGAAGCCCCAGCCCCGTCGCTTGTTGGCTCTCCCTGGGGCTTCCCCGGCACAAAGCCGGGGGAAGGGGCCGGGAGCCCCGGGCAGCCGCGGCCTAGCGCTGCGCCAAGCCGGGAGCCGCCGCCGGGGTCAAAGGGGAGCGCGGCGGCCTGGAGAGCGGCCCCGAGCTTCCCGGGGGGAGCCCCGGATCCCCGAGGGGACCCCGCTTGCCCCGAAGGGAGCCCCGTTTCCCCCGGGGGGGCGACCTCGCTGCGGCGCTGCTCTCACCTGGCCACGGCCCGGCTGCTCCCGCTGCTCCCGGGGATTCCTCGGCCTCGACGGCGCGGCCGCACCTGCGGGGAAAGGCGGAGAGGGAGCAGGTTAGCGGCCGCGCCCCGGCACACGCACCTGCAGGGCAGGGGCAGCCCCCGGGGGGACCACCGCCTGCCCGCACCCCAGGTCTGAAGCTGGCGGGGGGGCTGGAGGGGACACCGTGCCCCGCCGGGTCCCTGTCACCGCGGGGGACACGCGAACCGGAGGCACGACGGCTGCCCCGGGCCAGCAGCCGAGGGCAGGGCGGCCCGGTCCCGGCCCCGGCCTGGGGAACGCCGCCGGGCACGTCGGGGGAGGCGAGCCCGGCGCTGCCCGGCACCGGGTGCGCCCCGTCGGGGCCAGGCGAGGGCCCGGCGGCAGGAGGAGGCCGCGGCGGCTCCCCCCGGAGGGGCGGCCCCGAAGGGGGCGGCGGGGGAAAGCCCCCCCCGGGGCGGAGGGGCAGGCAGCGAGGGCCGGGGGGGGTCGCCTCGTCGTGGGGACGGGTGCTGCGGAGCCCAGGAGAGAGGGGCGAGGGGAAAGCTCGCCGCTGCGGAGAGAAACCTTGGGGGTGAGAGCAGGGCGGGTGGGGGGAGAGAGGCCGGGGAGGGGGGAGAGGCGGGGGGGGTGGAGAGCCAGGCTCGGGGGAAGCCCCCGGGCAGAGAGGAGCAGCGGCCGCAGCAGCAGCAGCCCTCAGCATGGCAGCAACAGTTGGCTGGCAAGGTAAAGAGACGTGCATCTGAACCGCCGTGCCTCGGGTTTCCACTCGCTCCCGAGCTGTCCCCCTCGCCCCCCCACATCACCCCTGGTCTCAGCCCTCTCGAGGGACGGCAGGCAGCAAGGAGAGAGGATGCTTTTTCAGCCTTAGCTTGGCTGAGCCCTCATACCACTTCGCTTTTTTTTTTTTTTCCAAGTTCCCCTCTAGTACCTTGTCTCTCCCTTTAAAATATGCTCACATGAATAAAACCCCTGTAAAGAGGTTTGCTGGCGACTGGAAAGGACAAACACTTTTTTTTTTTTTTTTTTCTAAATAGGAGAGGATAAATAATTATGAAAATGCAAGTCTACTTGAAAGATATTGTGACCCTTCCACCTCTGTTTTCATCCAGCCAGCTAGTGCTCAAGCTACGTGTCCTGAACAAGAAGGAAGGGAGGGAGGGGAGCGACGAGGTGCTTTTTCTTCACCTTCTTTCCTCGTTTATCCCTTAGCCAGCCTTTTACTCTTTTCTAAAGTGCAGGCAGGTCTTCAAAATCTCTTTTATCTCTTGAGAAATATTAACTCCTAGCCCCGACTGTGGTCCTCGCCCGATCTCTCCAATGCAGGCTTCCCTGAAATGCAAGATCAGCCCTTTCTCAGCCGGATCTCCCTCCGTGCCGGCGACGGGGGAGCGGAGAGGAGAACCCCGCTACTTTCTGCCAGTTCCGACGGTAGGTCGCCCCCCCACCCCCTTCTCACTTTACAGACGCTGGAACCACAGGCCCCTGTGTTGCGTCAAGCGGCCACTCTGCTACCAACTTGCTGCTCGGATCCTGTCTCTTTCACGAGGCTGATCTGCACGGACAGATCCGCTTTTAATCGCTTGTTCTTGGGGGGGGGCGCAGGGGGGGGGGGGGGGGGGTCTTTTTACTCTTTATTTCTAGCCCACGGAATCCGGGCTGGCAATTACTGCAAAGAGAGGGAAAATGCAGCTTCCCCAACTCCTGCCTGAGATGCTCTCAGTGCTGTGTGCATGCACAAGGCAGTTTCAGAACCAGAGAGCTGGTGCTGATGCTGCTCTGCTCGCTTGCAATCACCTCGTCCAAAAGCATCGCCTCGGCTGGGTTTTCCCCCGGATTCTGCCTTTTTTACCCTTTTCGAGGCCACTAGCTTTTAGGGAAAGAGTGATCGGAGAGATCGCCGGACTGCAAGTTGCTTAAAATCAGGTTGGAAGTGGGCAGGGGGGAGGGAGGCGCCTTTGGCAAACGCTTCCATGGTGCATCTCCTGCTAACTGGGGTCTCCCCCAAACCGCGGCGGTTTCGTGCGCCTCCCCCCTCCTCCTCCCTCCCTATTATTTATGGGGTGATCCCAGTAAATCCCACCCTCCCCACCTCGAAATAAGCCGAGGCTCCCGATTACCGGGCATTTAATGAATCGCTCCGAAGATATTTTTTTTTTTTATGAATTAGTCTCGATCAACTAGGACGCCCATATTTTTAAAATACAGATATGCTCTGGAAGGAGGGGAGGGGGAGAAAGGTGAGGGGCGGAGAACTTTTAGGAAGTTTTTTCTCTATTTTTATTTTTCCATTAATGAAATAAAAACAACCATACAGTTATCCGAATAAACGTGTGATCTGCTCCGTTAGGCAAAAGTCGATTAAAAAGTTAGGCTAGTAGGCTACGGTGAATATTTGGACGTCCGGGGAACCAAGCGGAGTAGGAAGGGGGGAAAGGGTGTTTATTTCTCTCACTACATATATATATATATATATATATACACACACACATATATACACTCACAGCATGGAGGGTTGGGGGGGGGGGGGGGGCCTGGATGAGGGAGAGGGAGAGGTGCCAGGAATTAATAATAGAAGCCCACAGAGTCTAGATAAGTCCAAGGCTCGGCGATCGCAGCTGCTGCTCCTTCGGCGAATGCGCCCTCCGCGAATGCTTTTTGGGGTAAGGGCTTCCCGGGTAGGTAGTTATGTACAGCAAGCCCAGACCGCAAAAAGATTCGCGAAGGACAAAGTCTCCCGCGGCTTCCTACATCCATCCGGCCGGCTGCCGCCACCACATCCACGGGACCCACGGGCGATCGGCTCCGCCATCCCCGCCACGCCGGGTCCCCACCCCCCATCCCCACCGGGTCCCGCTCCCCGAGCCCGGACCCCGCCGCGGCGAGGCGGCGGCGGCAGGAGGAGGAGGAGGAGGAGGAAGAGGAGGTCCCGT